>NC_143016.1:96034350-96253100 GCF_055824585.1 Amblyomma mixtum
AATGCGCAAAATATAACTAGCCCCTCTTTATAGTGCTCATTGATTAGGAGAAAGCAATTGACTCAGTGGAAACCTTAGCTGTAACGCAGGCATTGCAGAATAAGGGTGTAGTAGAGCCTTATGTGAAAATACTGAAAGATATCTATAACGACTGCAAAGCTATCATAGCCTTTCATAAAGACAGCAATAAATTTCCAGTAAGGAATGGCGTAAAGCAGGGAGACACGATCTCGCCAATGCGCATTTACCGCCTGTTTACAGCAGGTGTTCCGAGACCTGGATTATAAATGGTCGGGCATAGTAGTTAACGGATAATACCCACGTAATCGACGATTACCTCATGACATTGTGTTGCTAAGTCACTCAGGAGATGGCCTGCAAAGCATTACAAATTAGTTAGACAGGCTGAGCACAACGGCAGGTCTTAAAATTAACATGCAGAAAACCAAAGTAACGTTCAACAGTCTCGCAAGGGAACCGCACTTCATAATTGATAGCGAGGTGCTGAAAGTGGTAAAGATCGCACTTATATCCACCCAACAATACACATTGCCAGCTGAGTATCAACTCTCCATGTCACCCAACCTTGATATGAATCAGGCAACAGGCGTGTGTCATTCATAGCTCAGAATACCGCCGCTTTTTTGTCGTGATCCAGGAAGCTGTCACTCACAGGTCTTAACACAGAAACAAAAGAATCTTAGCGCCTATCGTGCTTTTCCGGGCTACTTTTTCTTTATGGGAGGACTGAGCGTTTAAACAAGAGGTTTTGATTGGCAGAATCCGCTCCTGGCGCATCTGACATTGCAGTTTTGGTGTCTTCGGGCAGAATAAAATTTTTTCTTACCGCTGACTTTTGCAGTGACATTGTCCTGTGGCTAGTTATTTGTGGTGAGATGATTACTGAGAATAAACTCTTGTTTTTTACGTCACCAACTGGAGTGCGACGTAATTCAAAGGACGTAGTGCTCAACCTCAACCCTGAATGGGGTTCGAGCGTTTACGTCTTGTTTTTATTGGGAGAGTGGCTTTTGCATTCTGCAGTGTCACAAGTACTCTTCGCAAATCATGCAACTTCGTCTTTGTACTCCGAGTTTTGAAATTCACCTTGTATACTGAACGATGGTTCAAAAGAAGACAAAAATGCGCGGCTGTGGCGCAGCCTAGCCTCCAGCTAACACAACCTTCCGTACAGAGTAGGGCACAAACTTCTGTTCCCCAACGCTAAAGCAATATCAAAAGGCATCCACCATTCCAATAAGATGCTTCAAAAGGAACTCTTTTACTGAGAACCTCTCTCCTTATTTTTTTCTACGAATATAGTCGAAAGAGACGGTTTATGGTTTATGGAGGTTTAACGCCCCAAAGCGCTTCGGGCTATGAGAGATGCCGTAGTGAAGGGCTCCGGAAATTTCTACTACCTGGGGTGTTTAACCTGCACTGACATCACACAGTACACGGGGCTCTAGAATTTCGCCTTCATAGAAGTTCGACCGCCGCAGCCGGGATCGAACACAGGTCTTTCGGGTCAACAGCTGAGTGCCATAACCACTCAGCCATTGTGGCGACTGTAGTCGAAAGAGAGCCGGAATTGCCATCCGTACAATTCGCTATGAACGATTCTTCTGTTTTTTTTCTCTTCAATAATTTTTTTTTGTGTTCTTTGTTGTGTCCAGACATACTCCATGCACTAATTACAGTTCGTCGCAACTCTGGCTTAGAGAGCTTTATACGTGCAGCAGCCACCTTCTCAGTCACGAATCGGGTGCATTACAGAATGAGGCTTGTCAATCGAAATTTGAGCAACATGAGCCTGCTCGGGATGAGGGCCTGTTAGCTGTTCCACGCTGTGGAATCGACCGGTGTTCCCGGTCTGTTGGTCCTGCGCGTCCCCGACCTCGATTCCGGTCCACGCATTTTGAAAACACGGCGCGATAGAAAGCAGAAACATGTAGGCAGCGCTGTCTTTTCAGCTCAACTAAATTCTTATTTTTTTTTTACGTCTACATCGAGTTACCGATATTGATCGTGTAAGTGGTATGTCGTGCAATGGCACGTGTGCCGCATTTCACGTAACATCCACCACGCAGCAGGTAGAGCGACCCCTATGCACGCCTGTTCTCATGCGCAGTTGTGTACGCAGCACTGAACGTTGCAATGATGGTTAGTGCTGACTGTGCTTCTCTACTGATGTGTTCTGTCTGCAACGCTCCCGCATTTTGTTTTTCGCCATAAAATAAATGCGTAACAGTGGATATCAGATTTGAAATCATTTATCTAAAATTCGAGATAGAGGGAGGTTATGTCATCCATGTTATCCTGGTTAGTGGAAGAACGGTAAGAGTGAAGAAGATAGTTTAGTTTAGTTTAGTTTATTGGGGTTTAACGTCCGAAAGCGACTGAGGCTATGAGAGACGCCGTAGTGAAGGGCTCCGGAAATTTCGACCACCAGGGATTCTTCAACGTGCACTGACATCGCACAGCACACGGGCCTCTAGAATTTCGCCTTCAAGAAATTCAGCCGCCGCGGCCGGGATCGAACCCGCGTCTTTTTAAGAGTGAAGAAGAGAAAAAAAAAGAAAAAATAGCCCAAAAGGTTGCATGCTTTTATGGGAGCTCTGGTGAGAAAAATGAAATACAGCATGCAGGAATGCCTTACTGTAATGTATGCATTGGGGTAATCTAAGTGTGTTACCGATCAGCCATCGAGGTTCTTACTTTCGTTACGCAGTGCTGTGGATTTCGGTTTACAGTAATCACTACAGGACTAACATCAACAGATTATCGCCGTGCAGTAGGATTGTTTGGCCAGCTATGAAGATAAAGCCTTTGCCAACAGTGACCAGGCAACGCGGCTTGTCTTTCAGTTGTGCAATGCAGCCACGTGGCACCCCTAATCCCCCAAAGGAGTAGGAACTTTTTGGCAACGTTTCTCTTCGCTTTACATAGATTTAGAGCTGCACTGGTGCCATAAGTGGCCCGTCACATAGATAAGAAACAAACACCATTGCTTGTTTACATTTACCAAAGACAGTGCGTCGGCACAGGTAGAGTAGATACCTCGGGCACGACGGCGCAGAACGGAATGAGGCAATGGAAGTCAATGGCAAGTAATTTAGAGGTTGTCCCTACGGCGTAGCTCGACCTTTGTGGCAGTTACGCGCTTTGTAGGTTCTTCGCCTCTATCAATCCAGGGTACATAGTCTCGTGAGAGCAAGCGCCTGCGATGCAGCGATATATGGCTCATGTGGGCGTGCCTGTACGGTGAAAGTCATTTCGCTTATTGCGAAATAAGCCGGCATACACTGCCTGCCATTTCTGAAGTATTGATCTGGGCACAATTTCTCGCCGTTTCCTTCTTTTTTTTTGCGAGCAACAAAAAGACTAGGCCATTCATGATTATCAGAGAGGCCCAATCAACGATTTAGGTTTGTGCCTTCTCCTCTTCACACAATCGGGCGTCGCAAGCCGTCCGTTCATTGTACACTTATATTATTCATGTCTGAAGCTGCACTCTGGAATGAGAAATTATGGCGGCTAGCTCCCTAACACGACTGCCATTTCATTATTAGCATGGCATCTATTATAATCGTTATATTTGTAATTTATTTTTTCAGAGAATCCCCCTTGTCTCCTGCTAGGAGGGCATTATATTGGAGGTAATCGAGAGTGGAAAGGTAGGTTAACTGAAAACATGTAGAAGCATAAGCAAAACAAAGGACAAACATTATTGACGCAGGGTCAAAGTGGGAACTGCCAGGAGCAATGTGTTAAGAGAAAAAAAGAGGGCGCATCGAAGTAACAAGCACTAGAAGAAACATTTTAAGGGCCAAACAAAATGATCAGCATGGAAAACAAATTGTCACCAAAAGAATCATATTGACCCTGGCCTAATTAAAGAGTATCGTGGGAGAAAATGGCTGAGGGCAGTGCGAGAATTACTGTATAACCAAAAGACCATCAGAAGAAAAAATTTTAAAATAAAAGCTAAATGCACAGAAATAAATAGCATGCAAAATGTAGCTCAGTAGGTAGTGCCCCAGCGTATGAACTCTTGAGCGTTCCACGCTAATATTCTTTCAACGCAAACGGCATGACTTTAGTAGAAAAGCAAGGGGCCATACTTTGCAAGGCTGGAGGCATACATCAAATATTACTGCGTGCCAACATTACTAAAACTTTGCTAGTAGGAAAGTGAGGTCACAGTTCTGCAAACAATAGAAATTTAATTCAGCGCTATCATATGGAATGGCACATACCCTTCGATGCCTCACCTACAAGCTTGAATCAGTTTCGCTGCCTGAGGAATCTATACAACAGAAGTGATGGGTTCAGTTTTCTTGGCGCGTCGTTAATATCTTGATTTCAGTTGTGCTCCTAAGTTAACCAGCGCGTCTTGAGAGCACGCCTACCAGAGATGAGCTGCGAGACGGCACTGCTGGCCGATCTATCTTTCAGTTACATCTCTAGAGTGACAGTTACTACATAGTCCTTGCTTTTATAACGTTTCTCATCTCTTGGTTAGATCCCAGTTTCGTTGACATGGTAAGAGAACCGCATGTAGATTGAAGTTCAAAAAATTCACTCTGTTTACGCTGCCGCCACGTCTATGAATATCCCATATATTTGTCTGTGTGAGTAGTAATTTAATACACTACAAGGAACTGAAGGGTAGCAAATTTTTTCCTTAGAGAGAGATATATAAAACTTTTATTAAACAACAAAGTTAGTCTGGAGTCAAATGGGTGGCATCCTGGTTTCAGGATGCCAGTGGCTGGCGCTGCTTTGCGGACCCGTATCCACGTCGTTGTGTATTTGCACGTAAAAAAATCATAATCTAACTAATTTAGAGTCTATCACCATAAAATTTGTTAAGAAAGTGGACTAAGCAGTAGCCACGAAGTCCGCTTGCCTCATGCGTGATGCATGATGCAAGCGCTTTCTGGCTCAGAGAAATAGAAGAAACAAGAAAAAAATCAAGCAAGTTTTCCCAATAAGCCTCGGAACTTTATGATAGAGATGATGATAATGAGGATGATGATGACGATTTTATATGATTCTATTTGAATGGTGCAAGGCGCGAAGGCGTTCCGGCCACGAGGTGTTATTGTTAATATGGTTGATCTTGCTGATGTTTGGCCCCAGAGTTTTTATATGGCGAAAGGCCTTTGTCAAGAGAAGAAAAATGAGGAAGCTATAGGGCCGTGAAGAATCGTATTCAAAAAACTTGGGCTGCAGGCTATGAAGTTCGTTATTGCCAAGGCCCAATTGGTTATTTACCCTTTACACTCCGCCTGTCTTGATCTGTGTTTATCGAAATTTTCCCGTTTTGCAAATGCGGCTTGGTGCCGTACAAATCACTGAATAAGGAGGGGGTGGGGAGGGGGGTTGACTTTCATCTACATCCACGTAACCCACCAGGAAGTGCGTATGGTGCTCCGCGGACTTTAACCATGTGGCACGATTAAAGCATGTCTTTTTCGAGTATGAACAAGCGTGGCAGTGGCTATGAGTTTGTCATGTATTGCAAGAGTACTCCTAACGTACAAATCGTTTGATGCCGCTGTTACTAACGTGTGCGGAGGAAACTGACGCGATCCTTTAATTGGGCGTTATCGCAGTGCTCTGTGCTCAAAGATGCTATCTCATTGCGTCGGCTCCGCACGCAACAGTGGTAAAAATGTAATAAAACACGGAGAGTAAAAACAAAGTGTTTATGCATTCTGCACCAGTACTGCAATGCCGAAACACATAGATGATAGCAGCGCCATTTCTCCTGGAGGGAGCCACAACACGCACATAAAGGTTTCAGAGCAAATTTAATGCGCCTGTAAAAGCGCCACACTGCTGCGTTGATTGATGTCTCCTTGTGTGAGGCCGAAGTGTCAGCAGTTATACAGACATATAGCATAAATGCTGCCTCACTGTTTCATTAGAGCGCATATCTTTCTGTAGAGAATATTTTCGAGCCCATCTTTCTTCAAGAGTGAGAGAGGGACGGATTCTTAGCGACGTGTACAACTTTTAATTTCACAATTTGTGACTGCACACCAGTGCTCATTTGCCTTGTGCAAAGGAGGGGTCTGGCTCGCAGTCTGGGTAAAATTGCTGACAAATGACACTGGCAGTTCTCTCAGACAAAATTCGACTGGCAACCATCAGACCTCCTACATTCGACCAGATCATTAGCTGTCGTGCCTGACGGCTGCTTTTTCCTTGCTCTCGTTTTTTCGAGGAAATAAATTTGGGGAAAGCTGAATATAAAGCACCGGCTTTGCGAGCCTTTGCTTAGATTTGATATTTTCGCAAGTTTTGTCCGACATAAAGTGCAGGAGAGAGCAAAAAGCGGCCGTCACGCACGCCAGCTGAAGATCTGGCCGGCTATACAAGCTTTACGGGCCTGGCCGTCTCTTTTAAGTCGGGCGCGTGTCTACTATGAGTTGTTAAATGCAGTTGTAGCTAAATCTATGCGTCCTTGATCCCCTATTCCCGAAGGTTTCGCGGCCTTTATAGCCTCTGAAATCGTTTGAAAATGTTCAGCCTCCATGTACCTTGTTACGTCTTTCTTTTGTCAGAATGGCCTAATTTTTTTTTTTTGATATGTTCTTTTCTTTTCAACACTGTGTCTAAACTGACGAAAATGAATTTTTGAGTTGTAGGCACGAACTGATGAGTGCTCGTACTCTCGGCGCAATCCTTCAGCACTCAGCATAGCTCTCCCATACTTCGGGATACGCGGCTGTGTTTATTTCTTACAAGATAAGTTGCGTTATCGTCAGTGTATTCTAACCCACAAGAGTTTTATTCAAAAAGCTGTGAGTAATGAATGAATTAATAGGTCATCATTTATGTAACCAAGACCTGCGAGAGGCCACTGTTAATTCCCCTTCATGCCGTTGACACTTTTTCGTTCCCAGTTATTCGACACGTGCAGCGCGCTTGTGAGATTATCGTTTAGCATGCGCGTTCCGTATTGCATGAAAAACACTGACAACACTGACTTCTTTACATGCACATAACATCAAGCAGACACGGAAAATATACTGGCTTATTTAGCAAGAAACGAGTTGAATTAACTTTCATGGATGTCTTCTATGAACAAAGAAGTTTTGTTACAGCCTCGTTAACAAATCACTTCTTTAATACTGACTGTTCTGTGTGCGCTTGTTACGACTTCAATATATGTTAGCTTAACTTAGAAGCTAATGGACAAAAAAAAAGAGCAATGAAACGAAGAGCACATTTATTGAAAAATCAGTTTTGGCCGAAAAGTTTTCTCTCTCTCTGCCTAATTGACGAATAACACTGAAGAGGCGCGAGATTGCGGTCGATCACAATCGCCTCGCTGGATGTAGATCGCCCCTTTGAATGGAAAAGAAGAGGCGACGAGGAGGGCACTTCGCTCCCTGGAGGATAGAAGAAAGAGTCACCCCTGGAGGATGGACTAAGTTGGTCTCGAAAAGTTGGGCTGAATATAATTTCTTGGTTGGTGGGAGTATTTTTAAAGTTTTATGTCGAACACAGCCAGAAGGACTTCCATCGAACGTGCTCTCGTTCAAACCACTAGGTGCTTTGTTCTGGGCAGGTCGCACAATCCTTTGACAATGGAAACTGGATTATCATCATGCATAGATGTATCAGTCTAACTGACGTGCCCATGAAAGAAAGTGTTTCCCAAACACCTGCAACAAATAGCCTTCGTCAAGAGTAAGCATCCCGAGGGGTTCAATTCCAGTCCACGCTCTGTGGCTTGCTATACATCACCAGCGTAGCTAATCTTTTGAAGGTGTCTGCAAATCTCGTCCTCACATCTCCGAAAGTCAGGAACTTTCACTTCAAGAGATTACAATACATTGTTGTTTTGTGTCTTCAATGGATCTGTGATGTGGCTCGATTGTCGTAAAAAAAGGCAGGGATGATGCAAAATTAACTCAGGTGCAAGTGTCGGTGGAGCCGTCGTTTTTGTCTCCTCTATCCCCGTTGGTCGCGCCGTCTTCGTATTAGGTTCACCATGAACCAACTAGCCCAAACAGTAGTCTTACTTAAGCGCATCGAGTTGTTTTAAGATCAGGACCGAATAATCTATAATTAGATACAAACACGCTACAGACACTCAGTTGCTTATGCTGCACTCCAAACTAACAATTTTTCTCTTTCATCGACGCGCTTCCGCAGCCCAGTGCGTAGCATCAGGGACATCAAGCAATGCCACGTGTGAGATGCAGGACACGCTACTGGCTGAAACCTCGAAAGCTGATTAGACCTGCGCACCTAATACAGTCCCCGAGCTGCGTGCGCGTCTCATCACTTTCCCGGGAGCATGCATGAGCTTCCGCTTGGGCTCCAAGAGTTTGAAGAACGGTTTCATGTTGGAAGCCGTTCTCCAGTTTTATAATTGACGTGGCCGTGAAAAGAACAGAAAGAAAGCTTAATTTATGCAAACTAGTCTTGAAAAGAGAAGCGTTCTTGCACCAAGGCTTAGCCTGACTGATTAAGAATGCCTTGAAACGAGCAACGCGACAACGCGAAACAAGGCACGTGGCAGCTTCCCTGCTATGCACCTCTTGTGCTCTAATGCACCGGAGGGGACTGCTCATTAATTGAGAATTCGTGCCGCCTTTGTGAAATCTTGTTCTCGTCGCAAAGTTTTTATTTTTTGGGGGGATATACAGGTTCCAGATCTTGTTTCGAGACTTTACCCACGCTCTTCTAATAGCTGCACGACTTGAGCAGTGAGCGAAAAAAAATGAAATATATTCAAGATTTCCAAGACGCTGTACTGAAGTCGAAGGCATTGAAGTACTGTTTTGATCATGCACTACTGCGCGCGTCAGGTAAAGCACAGCGCACGGCGGCTTCATTCACACATATGACAGGACTGACATTTCAGTGACAGTTTACTAACACTGGCTTATTAAAAATTTCGAGCATTTTCAAGCTCTTCATTCTTGAAGTGCTGCAGTACATCTCTTCGTATCTTTTAGCGACAAACACGAGACATCCTGAAACTAGGCCTTAGATGGTAGATAAAACGGTCTCGTTTCTTTACAACACGTGATGTTTTTTTCCGTGCTTTTTGTTTTTTCAGTTAGTCACGGTGTTCTGAAATCGAGTTGTAAGGCTTTTGTTATTGACTCGTGATGTAGTTCTTAGACTGTTGTACTCTGGTCATGTGCGCGGGCGACGTCAGGTCATGTGACTTTTTTTTAACTGTAAATGTCTTCTTTTTCTCAATATAAAAAATAGCTGTGAGTCAGCGCTCGTCCGTGTGGTTTCCTTCATCTTTGTCTCCCGTTCCTTCGAGCTGTTTCTCCACCCAAAATGAACGTATACCAACTCGCCCAACTTTCCATTCTACAACTTTGTTCCTTGCGCGCATTTCTTTTTATTTTTCAGTATTTTCATATTTTTTTACTTTTTTTATTTCTGTTCAGCATTCCCTTCTGGGAATTGATGTTTGCTGGTGGTATGAACTTAAGCCCTCCCTCTGACCTATTTTCTGTGGTTGCCATTACAGAAGCACATTAGAACAAACCACACAAGTGCCAGTAGTTGTGATCTCTACGGAATACTGGACTTACGAATTAAGTAAAAATAGTTGTTTTGCCTTTTTTGCTAATCGATCCTCTTTTTTTACGAAGAAAAGAAAAGGAAAACAGCACTAAAATTTTGCAATGCTTAGGCAAGAATGCAACACATAAAGTTGGTTATGTACAATCGTGGTAAAAAGTGTACAGGACGTAGCGTTTTTTTTTTACTTGTAGTGCGGCATTTATGGTACTCTGTATGCTCTAAATTTAATTCATGTGGATCAGAAGCTTTGTACTCACCTGTTCGGACATTTTTGTTCTTTTCGGAAGTAAGGCCTTCATTATATATGACTAGAACTGAGCGATGTGGCCTAAGGACGTTCTGACAAAGCCTATTTGCGATGCGAACTGGTATTCCTCTTTTTTCTCCACTAACAAATAGTATGCCATTTTACGTGAACGACTTCAGCTTTAGCTTAGAGCGTCAGTATCCATTCGTCTCTGCAACTAATATGTAAATGCCAGTAGCTATAACCAACGCAATTATTCCTTTTTTCTATTTTTTAGAACCCTGTTCTTACCTTATTTTCTCTTAGGATGCCTGTTCTTTGAATTAGTGATAACTATAATATCCTTGAGCGGTCATTAATTATAGCCTATATGAGTATGTCTCCAAAAAAAATTCAGGGGGCACTTTAACTCTCTAAAGTGCTGCTTGGCGAAAGCCTTTCCTGGCGCACTGTTTGGCATTGACTACGAGACCGTTTGTGCTGTACAAGTGCTTCATTTGACTACACACATTGACAACACATTACAACTACACACTTTGACTGCTTCTTTAGCACGACTCTCACTCTGCTTTGATGAGTTCTATTTTATCCATGGCTCCGTTCGTAGTAAAGAGGTATGTAATGTGGTCACCCACGGACGCCTTACGCCCTCTGTCGGAGTGGACGACAACTATATTATTATTTGTCATCTGCTCCAAAAAGGGGCGTCAGGCGTCCGTGGGCGACCTCATTACTTCGAATCCCCGCACTCTGACGTCATAACTACTTCGACAAACCGAAAAGCGTGGCACCTCGGCTGAAAACCTTCTGTCGGCAACGATGAGGCATTAAAGGCTTTCGCCTTAATATCATATTTGCTGAACACGAAAGCCAATTCCCGAGTTTTTTACAGTGGGCTGCCGAGATGATGCCGAGGTGTTTTTCTTACTGTCATCCCGAGCAAAGCGCCTATCCTCAAATTGAAAACGCTGATATTATTCAGGCCCGGCAAGGCTCATCCTTGAGCGCTGTTATAGATGAAATGAAATGAAATGAAATGAAATCTTTATTTGCCATCAAATACAGATCGGGGGATTGTAGAAAAAAAGCTGTCCTTGGACAGCTTGACGGGTCCACTATCCCTTATTTTGGCAGAGTGAAGGCATCACACAACACGGTCTTGATATCCAAATATATACATACATATTTAATATGATACAGATATAGTACACATGGTAAAC
Source organism: Amblyomma mixtum (assembly GCF_055824585.1). Taxonomy (NCBI): domain Eukaryota; kingdom Metazoa; phylum Arthropoda; class Arachnida; order Ixodida; family Ixodidae; genus Amblyomma; species Amblyomma mixtum. The sequence goes on from NC_143016.1 coordinate 96,045,391, forward strand.
GAAAACAACAACAAAAAAGAACAGAAAACAACAGCGGAACTCACTGCTACAAATCCAAAAGAAAACAACAGCAAAGCTAGATAACATTACATAGAAACCAAATACATCTGCAGGAGGTCCTTGTTGGTTGCCGTGAAGAGGTCAAAACGGACCGAATTATAATAATTCAAAAGCGTTGCATGGTATTGTGTACTTAAGGCACTGTTTCCCGTAACTTGAACGTGACATCGGTACTGACCACTCCTCGAAGTGTCTTGTAAGATAACTTGGAGTTCTGTATTGTAACTGAGATAGGTTACGTATATTGTTGACATTCCTGTGGATTTCTTGTTTATATACATGGCTTAAGCGATATCTATAGAGATTGTGAGCTGGAATTACACCAGAATTGCTAAAGAAAGTCGAGGTAGAAGCAGTATAAGAAGCATTATATGTGTGTCGGAGATACTTTTTCTGTAACAGGTGGATGTGTTCTATATTAGTGGATGTTGTGTTTCCCCATACTAGTTGACAATAGTTCAAGTGTGACTGAAAGAGTGAATGATAAAGCAAACGTTTAATGCGTGTGGGAAGGACATACCTTAAACGACCTATTACACCAGTTATTTGACTTATTTTGCTTAGAACATGCTTGACGTGATTATCGGAGGACATATTTGCGGAAGAGGTGACACCCAGACATTTGAAATTCTCGACTAAATCGATGCATCGCGAGTTTATTATAATATCTTGATGCGGAGGTATGTGCTTTCTTTTCGGCCTGAATATGATCGCTTTTGTTTTGCTTTCATTTATCTTCATTGCCTTTACTCTCGAGCATTCCTCTAAGGATTTCATTGCACTGTTATATTGTTCAACAAGAATATTAATATCATTGCCAGCAAAAAAATACCAGTGTCATCTGCATAGATAATAAATTTTGCTTTAGGGTTAATAGTGACGATATTATTCAGATAGATATTAAAAAGTAAAGGTCCTAAAATACTTCCCTGTGACAATTGATAGCTTTAGCCGTCGATGTAAAGGCACCTATTTTCACAACTTGAGTTCTATTGCATAGGTAGGATTTCATAAGAGCTAGTGCCTGTCCCCGTATTCCATAATTACTTAATTTTTCCAGCAAAATGTTATGGTTAACTAAATCTAATGCTTTAGAAAAGTCCATGAAAATGCCAACAACTATTGCTTTGTTTTCAAACGCCGTTATTATATATTCTTTCTGCTCTAGCAACGCTAATTCAACTGATTTGTTTTTATGGAAACCGAACTGGTGTGGTGTTAACAGATTATGTTTTTCAATGAAATTTGTCATCCTCGAATACAAGACTTTTTCAAACAGCTTTGAAAAGATTGGCAAAGTAAATATCGGCCTTTAATTTCCGAGCTCATTACGATCTCATTTTTTTTGTACAGAACAGTAACTTTTGCGCACTGCATTCTTGCTGGGAAAGTTGCTGATTCTAAACATATGTTAAAAATGTGGGTGAGGATTGGGGCAATAATAACAACTACATGTTTGATTGGGCGTACTTGAAAACCATCGATGTCACAACTGCTAGAGTTCTTTAAGGCTTGTATAACTGACATGATTTCATCCACTGTTACGGGTTGAATGTATACTGTGTTGTTAATATAAGTAGAAACATATTTGCTAGCATGAGAGGATATGGAGCGAGCAGAAGCGATATTTGTGAAAAAAACTGTTAAAAGCATCAGCTAGTTCTGCACCGGATAACTCTTTTCCATCAACTTGTAATTTCAATGAAGGCTTATGCGAGTGACCACGATTAAGGATGGTGTTCAACCTCGACCATAACAGACTGTTTTGACGGCACTCAATATCCAACAAAGATGAATAATATGCTGTTCGTGCACTTCGCAACTTCTTTGTTAGCTTATTACGATGCTTATGACGATTTCAAACTCACATCTAAATGCACAGTTTCCTTTTGCTAAATTCGCTGTCCCACTGGCTTCTTCTCACCTTCCCGCCGAAGCAAATACGGGGCATGCTTCCCACAGGACCCTCCGCATTTCCGAGTCCCTTCAGACAGTTTGCTTCCTTTGTCGTAACAGTCGGTGGCCGTTTTTCTCGGCATTAAGTTTGCTTCCCAAAGCAAGCAGCCACCCCTTAAATGTCCGCGGTTCAGAATGGCGAGATGTGTACCCGTCAGCGCCTCAACGTTTACCTTCTCTGTCTACCAGAGTCAGGATGGCGCGGAAGAAAGCATACTGCCGACGCTGCTCTTAACGATGTACTAGTCCATCAGCAAGAAGCAGCTACTCAGTTACAGGTGTTACAAAGTCGAAAAGAGTGGGGCTTGAGGTGTCAAGATTTTTTCATAGCTCGCTACTTTATCTGGCATCCAAGCATGGGCACAGCTGAGTCATTGTTGTGTACATAGATATGGTTGAGCACAATTTTACTTATTTTTTTCATTTTACGCTGTCTTTGTTCTCTTCAGCTCTCGGCTCACGAAAACTCAGTGGTTAGCATTCATACTGGCTTCATGCGCGATGCGCGGCTCCAACTAGCTAGGCAACAAAATTAACAGATAATAAGTACAGAAAGCTGGGCTAGTTGGTGTGGATTCATACTTAGCAGCGCAAAAAACGAGGACCAAAGCGAACGAGGAGACACAACACAAGCGCAGACTATCAACTGAATTTTTATTCACGAAAGGGAATAAAAATTTCTAACGCCTTTAATAGCTTCCCTTTGAAGCTATTGAAGCTTTGAAGCTTCGTCTTCACTCTGTTTGCCCACTAGAGCTATAGTGGCGCTATTCTGCATTACATGTAAATCAGGACACGAATGTTGCATAAATTATGTATTTATGTCATATTCCTTCGTATTTACTCCCCGCGAGAGCAATGGATGATTGGATGGTTTATGAGGTTTAACGTCTCAAAGCGACTGAGGCTATGGGGGATGCCGTAGTGGAGGGTTCCGGATAATTTCGACCACCTGGGGTTCTTTAACGAGCACTGGCGTCGCACATTGCACGTTAAGGAACACCAGGTGGTCTAAATTGAGTAAATACGCGTAGATGGACGAGTTGGTAATGACTTACTCAATTTGTCTTTTTTTAACGTACTTGCAATCACTATAAATATACTCACTCAGACACTACTACACGCTACACGTAACAAGACAAAAACCTCGCTAGGCAGTAGTCTACTTAACTAAGTGCATTAACCAGACTTTTGTCTATCCTGTGTACTGCCTTGTTATGAGTAGTGTGCAGTAGCGTGTGCATGCGTGTGAGTGTTTAGTGTCTGCAAGTTCACTGCAAAAGATTAATTGAGAAATTTGAGAATTTAATATATTCCTAAAAAGAACGATAAAGGTTAACCGCACATTTAGTACACGCTTTTAAATTTGATTTTAAAGCGCAGCTTAAACAAGGACATTTTTAGGGTGTGTTACAAACCGAATAAACGCTGTTCAAAGCCGAATTAAAGGCGGAGAACTTAAATTACGTTAGTTTCAATATTAACTTTTAGTATTTTTGTCAAACGGCAATATATATCTCCGCATTCTAAAGTGGCACACATTTTTTAAAAAAATGAAAAATGCTTCAGCGGTTGAGTGCACATCCGACTTCTTAGAATGTGTTATGGTAGATGTCCCATCTCAGTTCAATGTACTTTATAAAAGGAAGCCGGCGAAGTCCATGCAAGCTTGATATTTCTAAGCATCTGAACACAAAATTCTGAGCTTGATTTGATTTTAACGACTCTGGAAATGTTTACACCTTTATTATCGCAAAAAATCAACACACTCGAAAACTTCGGGCTTTCTTTCATGTCCATAGTTCTTATCTCCTTCGACGGTTTACATTCATAAATAACAGAATATTGCATGAAAAGCGTTCACATGTGCTATCCGGGCAGAATAATATGGACCTTGTATCAGCACTAAAACTCTTCTGGCACGTTATGCAGCGAAAACAAATGTGTTTTGTACGGTTATGCAAGTAAATGCCGCTTCTCCACTTGGCATGCATAGCAGGTAGGAAGCCTCTCTATTTCTATTGCGCTACCCAAAGGATGAACTAAAGCTCCAAACCGGGTTTTTATTACCTTGTCCGAAAATCCAGGTGCTCCAGCTAGCGCGGTCATATATTCGTCATGGGGGAAAGTGGACATACTTCAAGTGTGTTTTGAGGAATACTAAAATATAGGAGTTAAACGAGCAAGGGCGTCCGCAGAATTTTTTTCAGGGGGGGGGCCCCATTGGTTGTTGGCGCCGGAGGGGGGGGGGGGGGGGGGGTATGTTCGTAGCAGAAAGGCACTATTTGCGGAGTAAATTTATTTATTTATATACAAATAAAATAAATAAGTAAAATACACGCATGAAAGAAAAATTACAAACAGCAAATTAAAGCGAGGCTAGGAGAGATACATTGGAGTTTATCAACGAAGAAACAATTAAAATTAATAAAAATGCAAAAAGATACTATCACTTCGTGGAGAAGAGTGCTCAGTCTTGCTGCATACGGGTTCTCGACACATCCGGATTGATGACCAGCACACAGCACAATATGTTCACAAACACGCAACGACAGTCACTCAGTCAGTCTTCCTTGAACAGAAACTGTAGACGCCTCGGATTTTTCTGGGCGAATTGCGTGATGACACTGGTGATAAATTCATTTCTGTGCTTCATTACACGCTCTCGGTGCACACTCATCATACAAAGGCCGTCCAGTCTGTCGTTTGTCATCGTTGAGCGTAGCCACGTTTTCACTCTCCTCATTGTACTGAAGGAGCGTTCGACCGTACAGGTAGTAACTGGCAAAGCCAGAGCCACCTCAATGGCTTTTGCAACACCAGGGAAGAATGTCTTGGCCTGATGTAGAAGCTCGCAGTAAGTTATTTCTGATGGGTCCCCAGTTTTGTTGCACCACATCTCGTACCAAGAGATGGCCTCTTCCTTGAAGTTGTCGATGCCGTAAAAGCACTGGAGTTCTTCGGCGAGAACAGCGAACTCAACACGGCTCAAGTGCTTCATTTTTGATGGATGCAGCTGGAGAAGTTTGAAGCTCCTCTCATTGCTTTCAGAAAAGCGCCGAGCTAAAGAAGCAGTGAGGGAGTCCAAGTACGGCACATATATTGCCACACGGTAGTATTCCTCTGGCGACTGAATCCCTGTAGTTGTCTCGGTGGGCCTGACGAGAGACTTGTCTTGGTACAGATATCACCACATTTAAGTGATTGGCTGCCTCCCTTGCTGCATTCATGATGTTAGAGAACTCCTCTACAGCGTTTGTCCGGTGGCCGCGAAAAATACGTTGTAGCTCAGTGATGTGGCCATGCACAGAATGGAAGTCCATGGATTCACCTTGCAGAATGTTCGTAGCTGGTTCGAGCCGAGCGCTGTACTTCGCTACAATATGCAAGCAGACGATGAAAGATGAGCTTGTTGTTGCGCAGTAGAGGATGTGAGCTCGTTGTCTAGTTGCAGCGTTCGAGCATGATTCCGTGGACGCGAGCTGCTCGAGTGCTTCGACTATGGCCACGTAATGCTGAGAGAAGATCCTAATAGACTTGTACTTTGCAGACCATCTTGTCTCACACAGCATCGGAATGTTGGGCACCAATTTTCTCCGGAGCACGCTCTCGCGGAAGAAGTTTATGGTTTGTTTGATTATCCCAATTGTGTTTCGAATTTCAGAGACGTCGTTCAAATCGTTGATGACGAGATTTAGTTTGTGACTTGCACAGTGGAAAAATAGTGCCTTCGGGAACTGTTTTTGTATAATTTTGTTCACTCCAGCTTCTTTTCCAGCCATTGTAGAGCATCCATCGTACCCCTGTCCAACGAGGTTCGAAAGAATCAGTCCGACATTCGTCAAAAGCTTCAAGATTGCCGCGGCGATGCAAGCGGAGTTTAATTGCTCCAGCTCTACAAATCCCAAAACCTGCTCTCGAACGCACACTTCGACTTCCGCCTTGTCAATAAAGCGAACGCCTATAGACATCTGCTCTTTTCCTGAAATATCTGCAGTTTCGTCAGCAAGAACGGAAAAAGCAAACGCTTTGTTAGTTTCGGTAACTATCTGCTCTCTCAGGATGTCGCCACAGATTGTGATGATCTCGTTCTGGACGCGGACAGAAGTGTACTTGGCATTGCCAGCAGAAGAAGCGAAGTGCTCCTGAAGTAGAGTATCTCCAGCTTCTACACGAAAGTCAAGCAGATCATTGAAGACTCCACTATCGGACTGCTTGCCGCGAATCGGCAAGTCATGCGTCGCGCAAAAGACAAAGGTGGAAACTATTGGAAATAGTTTCTCACGGTTCCTTTCAACTTGCGCGTGCAGTGCTCTGTTCAGCTGCTGTACAACGGGTAGCTGCTTGCCTTTCATCACATCCATAAAGTTCTGTGAGGCCGTCATTGCCTCCTGGTGCCATTGGGATTTTACGTGATCCCTGCACGCCTCGTGCATTTTTCTGTAGTTACTGAAAGCGCGCACGATAAAGCTACCTTGAGTACCCCGGTGAACACGCGGAGGAAAAATGACGCAAAAACGACAAAAGGCGCCTTTCGCTGTCGCTGAGTACGCAAGCCAGGGGGCGTAATCTCCCAGCCACTGATGTCGAAAAGGCCTCTTTCCAGGTGTTACATCCTTCTTAAAATCATATGTGACATTTGGCGACCATGGCTTAGTAAGAAGACGTAACTTCAAAAAGTCCGGTATGCCAGTGAGTTTAGCTTTGCCTAGAAACTCTCCTAAGTCATATTCTTGAGGCAAGTTATTTGTTTTCTTGATGTTGTCTCCGGACTTCGATCCCAAGCAAGGAGAAAGGGAATCGTTTCGGCTTACTGCGTGACCGGAGCTCGCTGGTGGAGTTCCTTCCATGGAGACGACGACGCCGGCTACTGTCCGGTGATGAAAGGTTGCATCGCTCTGGTCAAATCCGGACTTGAATCCCAAGAAAGGAGAAATGGAATCATCTCGGCCTGCTGCATCACCTCAACTCACTGTTGACAGAGTCCCTTCCATGGAGTCGACGACATCAGCTACTGTCCGGTGATAAAAGCTTGCATCACTCTGTTCAAATGCTACACCGTTGTCACATGTCACACCAGAATCTGCAGGGGCGCATTTGGATAATGCTTCGTCAGACAACCGCTGACGCTTGAAGAAGCGTCGAATATCCATCATTCGGGACCGCGCGAGACAAAGCTGGCTATGGAGTTCCTCGGGGTTGGTAGTGTTAAAAATATATACACATTGATTGGAAAAACGGTTGAATGCGTACGTTGAAAACAAAAAATGACTATGTATGCAGCGAAAACTTATTTACAAGATAAATGCACGCTCGCAGCTTCATACACCTCGCTCCATCTTGCTCGCGCAACCGCACAGTCGAGTATTTGCACACACACTACTCGCCGCTCGTCGTTTTCTCGTCCGCTGTCTTGGTTGTTCTCAGCTTCGTTGACAACCGGCCACTGAAAACACCGAATCACAAACAAAGAGGCGCGCACTGTTGTGCTCGGAGATCGGGACCAGGGTCTTCACCGCATTAGGACGAAGCAGCCAGACTACGGAGGGAAGCCTTCGGGAGGAATAGCAAAGCTGGAAGGTTTATTTTACATTTTGTACAGTAGCACGGAGACCAAAGTCAGAAAATGAGGGAGGATGATCTGGCACCCCACAGATTGCTGCTTAAATGCAGTTCAGATTCCCCAGGTACCCAGGTAGGGAATCTGATCTCGGGTTGAGCGTCCAATGGGCTGCTAGCGTCTTCTTTGGCTCCGCCCTCTCCACGTGACGGCGCACACCGCACAGACACACACATACACGGGCAAGGAGGAACTTGGCGTCTCTGAGTCGCGAACTGTTTTCCCAGGCCCAAAGGTCGTTTGCTGCTGAGTGACGATCCTGATCGATGGGGACGCGAGCGCTGACCGCTCACACCGGTGACCTCTTCAGTTCGGTGGAAGGGACAAATCAGCCGTGTCGCCCCTCGGCTTTGTCTGCTGCCCAGGGCGCACGCGGGTAATGAGTTAGCGGCGCCGCCGCCCCGCCGTCGTCGCCACTGGGTCTCGTCGGTCAGTCCACGGGCAGTCCGGGAGAAGCACCGCGCTCAGCCTTCCCGGCGAAGGGATTAGACGTCTTTGTGTACGCCGACGCCGTCGCCAGTAGCTGCCCCACGCAGTGTCTCTTTTGTCTCCCCCGGACAGCAGCGCTTTCCGTCGCAGTAGCCTGATGACGCCGGTCTGGCTCGCCTGTTTCCGCTGCCAGTCCCCAGGAACGCAGTCCGGCACCAGAGCCGCATTCAGCATCGCCGGCGAAGGGGATTAGAGCCTTTGCCCCCGCAAACGCCGAGCCAGAAGCCGCCTCCAGGCCAGCTTTTCCTTGCGTCTTCTCCGAGAAACAGCAGCGCTTTTGGCCGCATACCTGATGACGCCTGACTGTCTCGCCGTTCTCCGCTGGCTGGGCCTCCGATCATTACAGCACACGCAAGGAACGCCGCGCGACTTCCGAGGGGAAGGGACACTCGCCACTCCGGTCGGAAAATTTGTTTTGTGTGTTTTTATGAGGTTCAGAGCCCCAAAACGACTCAGGCTATGAAGGATGGACGGTCTCTCTACCATGCACTGACATCGCACAGTACATGGGCGCTGTTGGGATTTGAGGCCCAGCCAGAGGTGACAGGCGAGCCAGGCAGGCGCCATCGGGCTGCCTTGACCAAAGGCGCTGGTTTCCGGAGAAGACGCAAGGAACGCTGGTGTGGGGGCGCCTCTGGAGACTGCGTCGCCGTGAACAAAAGCAGCTAATCCCCTTTGCCGAAAATTCTGAAAGCGGCGCTTGTACCGAACTGCGCTCTCCCGTGGATCGGAGGAGACAGCGAGCGGCGGCGGCGCCAACTCATCGCCCGCTTGCCCCTGAGCAGTCCGACAAAGCGGGGATGGACACGGCTGATTTGTCCCTCCCTCCTGAAGAATTCATCGGCGGCCGGGGTGTGCACTGTCTGCCTCCGTGTCGCTAGCTCTCTAGAGATCAAAGAAACAGGCACACATCTCAAGACGGCTCGAAACACATGCTCGCCGGTGCCGCTGTATGTCTGCAACGACGCGTCCCCGGACGCGGCACTTTGCAGATGTGACCCAAAGCGTGGAAGCAGGGCCGCTTTTACTCTTTTGGCTGAGCGCACCGCCGCCCCTTACGTGCGGCCATCACTCACGGTTCGAGTGAGTGATTTTCCAGGGGGGTGCAGCCGCCCCCCCCCTTTAAAACGAGGCATGTGGTATTTAGCGGCTTGAAATGCATGATGCCAATGCCGCGAAGGAACGGAAGGGTTGAACGAAACAAATGAAGGCGGTGACAAGGACGCTGTCTGGCGTCTTTAATAAGACTTCCAGAAAGCAGTACCGAAGCTGCGGCAACTATGCTGCTGAAAAAGTGTGACTTTCCTGAGACTTTTCTATGTTACGCCAAAATAGTGTACATATGCAATCAAGAATGCGAATAAGTCATTTGGTGCACATATTTTATGAGGAAAGAACAGAAAGAGTCAGCTCCAATTTTTGCGCTTTTGAAGTGCCTTCAACTTCAATCCTGACTTTTCTGGCAGCCACTGTCAATAACCATTAAAAAAACCCTTCGGGATGATCTTTATGATTGTCTGGTGAGCGCCTCATTAAAAGCTAGCGAGCACAGTCGGCGTGACTTGTCCTTGAAGATTGATGCATACGAGCGCTTTAGGGTAAACGACTGAGATGGGACCCTTCAAACAACGAGAATGCAAACAAAGCCTGTTCGTAGCCAGCATTACCGAACGTCCCTTCATTCAGATGAACATTGCCATCTTCCTACCCCGTAATTCACAAAAGAGCTGCTGAGAGGGACACGTTCGAGGAAGTATTCTAATAAGGTGTAAGATCGATGCCCATCACGGCGACGGCACCGGAGGGGTAAGAAAGATCTCCCGATTCCTATCCGATGCTTGCGCGCGCCTGTACTATAGTGTACTAGAATATGGGGTAGTGTGTTCAGGGAGGACTCGCGGCTGTCGCTGTTGATGTCGAAAGCCACGAGATGGCGCCACCAGAGCATGGGCTGTCACTGCATGCACTCCTCCCGATACGCGGCGGTGCGTTCTGTACATCGCACAGAGTATTTTTGGTCCTTTCAGAAGCCAACACTTGAATAACGTGTCCTGTAAATGTTTGTCATTGTACATGCACGACAAATAAATTTAAATGCGATAGGACAAGTTGCACACGGAAGAAAAAAAAAGAGCAGTGACTAGCAGACGGCCGCAAAACAGCCAAAATTGTGGAAAAGCAGCTCCAAATTCTTTTCCAATAGCTGCATTGTGTACAGGCGCAGAGAACTTACAGCGGGTACTGCTGCCGAGGAAGGTTTGAACACAAGGGTAATGAACAAACTACTGTGCATACTGCAGCGAGCAGGAAACGCGGCCTCGAAATCGTGACCAATTCATGATCAGACGGCCGCGGTGGCATACTTATGAACATCGTCTGATTTTCGCATGCAGTTTTTCCTTTTCGCCCTGCCTCTCGCGACTGTTTGATGCCCTTGACAAAAAAATGACAAATAGCTCGGGTTATTGGGAAGTAACGTCGGCACGGCGTCCGGCGTCAACTCTGGTTTCCCGCGTGGTATGCGGACTCCTCCGTTTTTAACGTGAACGTAATCTCTGAGAATGCACGATGGCTCGAAGTGCAGTTTTCATACCGAGTACGTTTCATCCAGGGTCTTGTCTTTCTGGTGCAAATTCCACTCCCAGATCTTCCGGCGCGCTTCATCTTTTGGAACAACGAAAAGCGACGGCTGCTCACCCTTAAGGCCGGGATACATGCGACGTTTTTTTCGACGACATTCGCGCGGCAGAAAACGTCGCGGGTATTCCGGCCTTTAGTCCAATGGTAGCCTGTTGTGCACACAGGTGTAAAGCAGTGCCGTTGCCGCCGACGATTCGGCATTTCTTCTCTGTCGGACGGCCAGCGGCAATTATAGCACGAGAAAAGGATCACATGAAAAACTTTCTGTGAGCCGCGTACCACGCAACCGCGTCAATGCACGCGTACGCGTCACTGACTAGCAGACGACAACGAAAAGTACGCCTTTTCCCGACAGCCCATGCTACAGCAGCGCCGCCGCACTTTCGACGCGCGCCGCGACACGCCAATGCATGGTGACTGGCGGCGCCTGAACACACTACCCCATATTCTAGTACACTGTACCTGTACTTCCATTTGTTCGTGTGCACGCGCGACCCAGATTTATGTGTTTATTGCGGGGACATGGAGCACGGATGTGTCATTTGTTATAGGGGCTTCCCTCATGCAGGAGGAACCTTTGTGCAACCGATACGGGGCCTTTAGAGATGTTCGGATAAAGCGTTCACACCCTGCGGGAGGAAGTCGCGGCGTCAAATAGATGCATTCTTCCTTGTTTAGTGCTCGCCGTAGAAAGGAACGCGATGTGGTCTCGCATCTTCGCATAAGGATACATGCCGCTCATAAATAGCAACCGAACAAGCTTCCTATTCTCACAGCCATATTGCCGGTAAGATTCTTGGATCTTGTGGAAGCAAACATAATTTCACCGCTTAAAAAAGAATAATTATGCGACCACAGGTTGAAATGCCTTTCTGAGCTCTCTCTATCTTTCGTCATACTCCAGAAAAGAGAAACGATTAAAACTCCGATGACTAGCTGTGTTTTTTTTTCCGATAGCTTTCATGAACCACGGCTTCTCTTCCATTGACGTTAGCAGATGTTAGGACTAAGCACCACCACCTGCAAGCGACAATCGTTAAAACCCGTTTTCGCCAGAGTGCCCCTGTTTTTCTGAAGGTCAGATACACGCATCGTAAATCACCAGCCTACGCATCCATGAAGATGACGCGCCCAATATGAGGGTAGGGAAGGAGTTTCTTGATTGCGGATGAGCAGATGGGAACTCCCACCCCCCACGTGCCGTATGTTTTTCTTTTCCTAAAGACCAACATTCTCACTTTTTTTTCTCCTTTTCGCGCATCACGGGGAAAAACTATACGAATTATTAAGCTTCCATTTAATTTTTACGCAAAGGAAAAGAAAAGAGCAACCTCGAGAGCTCAGGCAGTTTAAACGGCATCTTAGCCGGCGCGCGAGCTCTTTCGGAAGAATTTGTTTTGTTTGCCCCTCTTTATGGAAAGAGGGCCCGTAAGTGGGTGTTTGAGACAGTTTTATTAAGGAAAATAATGCAGCATAGTTGCCAAGTCCACACGAGTTCTTGACAGCGTAAAGTTCTGATCAGTTTCATCGCTACGTCATATTCCACGTAGGCGAGCGGATTTAAAACTGACATCTTTATTCCTGTCAATGTATCGCAGGAACTCAATGCAGACGGGAAGAACATAGAGGTTTCGAACTGCTTAACCATCAAACTAACTGGGAAGAAACTTGCTATTTGAGGCAGCCGTCACTGATGCACCGTAAGTTGCATAAAAGCTTTTCTTTGAAGCTACTCCTTGTTTTTTGGTTTTTTAGGTGATCATGCCGTGCACTTCTGCTCAGCACACCACCTAAAACGCCGTGGTAGCTCGCGCAACTATTTCGCTCAGCTTAAGGAATTTACATGTTATTCATGATGTATTCAAGAAATTTAAAATTACGGATATTTCTTGTTGTTTCAATTCATTTCATTTTCATCCAGACACCTCGTAGCGCTATTATAACGTATGGAATAAGCAAAAAAATATGAAAAAATGGCTGAGGCTTAGCTTGGTTAAGCCTGGAGAATGCAAAGCATCATCGTGTCGCGTAATTTGGAGGCGCACAACCACAGCGACGGCGCGAGGTGGGCCCCCGTTTCTCCACTGCCGTGACGTCATCGTGTCACGTGGTGTGGCATAATCGTGTCACGTGATTTGGAGGCGCACAACCACAGCGACGGCGCGAGGTGGGCCCCCGTTTCTCTACTGTCGTGACGTCATCGTGTCACGTGGTGTGACGTCATGTATCACGTGATTTGGAGGCGCACAACCACAGCGACGGCGCGAGGTGGGCCCCCGTTTCTCTACTGTTGTGACGTCATCGTGTCACGTGGTGTGACGTCATGTATCACGTGATTTGGAGGCGCATAACCACGGTGAAGGGCTGAAGTGGTAGCTAAAGTAGTATGCTTCGCATAAAAATAACAGTGCGACCCTTGTTTAGATACATAGGAAGGATTTTAAACTTTCAGTTAACGATGAAGGGCAAGTGATGATAATGATTGGTGAGGGAAGCCGTTAAAATCTTTAGCTGCGCATGAAAATAAGGTGACTAAAAAAGTAATAGTTCGTGCACATGGACGCAAAACTTGAAGCGAGTGGTTGGTGCGGTGAGATAAGCTATATGCTGGCATGGTTTACGGTGCATGATTAAGCAATGAGTGATCATTTCTGTTGCTTTCAATAAACTTTCTTTTCTTACCTTAGTGAAAGTCTGAAGCCTGTAGGTGAATGAAGCGGCAGTCGGCCAGGAGAGGAAAATAAAGAATGCGAGTGAACAATAATGCTAATAATAATTTATCACTAAAGAAGTGACGCAGTAAATATTTCATCTCATATGGAGCGGGGACCTCAACGCGTGCGTTGACGGCGGAGTTGACTTCAGGTCGGAACACAACCGACCTGAAGTTGCGGCACTCCTGAAAGTTATCCTGCCAACGTGCGAACTCAATCCGCATTCTTTGTCAACATCTCACGCATTTCTTTTCATCGGCGTCAACCTGCTCAGCCAAACAATGAAGCCATTGGTTGGCACTTGGGTGGCCATGAATGCCATGAATGTCTCGGACAGGTCACTGGTCGCTGGTGCTCTTCAAGTGCCGCCACCGGCGACCAACGCCCACCCTCGGTCTTTGAAATGCACTTATGGGGAACAAGTAGTGCTTGTTGCACTGGACGTGGGCATTCTCGGAAAGACTCGTCCAGCCCAGCCGTGTTTGTGTCGGCTGTCCTATCTGTTCGCTTACCTATACTTCCGGCTGGTTCAAAGACGCAGGAAAAGCGGTTCGATTTCTCGAAAGAGCCGCTCGATATAAGAGGGAAGATCACTGAGCACTGAGCACCGGTCGCTGTGTATACAAAGTTACGGCCAACGTTTGTTCTCATTGCGCGTGCTATTGTGTTCGTCCGAGATTTACCGTGTCGCCGCGTTCTCCGCTGAACGTCCAAAACCGGGTCTGACGTTACGCCAGCCGCCATCGCCTATGGAGTGATGCAGCAGGTGCGCAGTGCGACGTGTATGCAGGTCAAGTTGGAACACCCATTTACTGGCGACGTCGTGTTCAATACTATTGTGCGTGCTTCGCCGGCAAAGGAAAGTTTCGCCCACAGCCTTGTCGTCTTTGTGTGCGGAAACCCCAAACTTTTGGTCCTCATTTTCAGTGACCACACTGTGACCTTGCACCATGGTGAACGCTTCGACGAGGTACTGCGGGTACGTGCCCGCCGTACCCGCAGTCACTCCAAGAATTGCCCTCTTAAGCGCCATCATAATAGCCCCTATGTCCACCCTTCCCCGTACCCAAGGCTGCACTACCGAAAATTAGAGGTGACACTTGAGCTCCGCCTTAAGGGCATGAGGCGATTGATAAATGTGTTAATGGCTGTGCGTGTGGAATTGGCCATTCATGACTTAACATTCATAGATCCCTGGGAGTCCTCGCGTCATTCATGGTGCAGTGGTGCAGTGGTTGAGCGATGTGCCACTGCACTGCGATGGTAGGTGCTGCCACCGGTGGAGCTTATACGACCGAGGCTGGTCTTTTCGAGCAACCTAGCGCGACCAATAATGAATTCAATGGCAACCTACCACGGTGCGCAGTTCGCTCACAATTCGGTGGGCAGATTCTGATGACGTCAAAAAGTTACGCAACATTGGTGGCCCACCTGCCTCTTAGGCTGCTTCACTGGGGATTTTTGCACATATTTCGCTCACGGTCAACGCCGCCAACGACGCCGACGGCACCGCCGGATTTTCTGCGGTACGAGCTCCTAACGCCCTCGCGTTTAAACAGCTCTTGAGTACAAGTCTACGATCTAAGTTAGAAAGCTACAGACTAAAGGAGATAAACTATACAGTAGCCACATCAGAGAGCAACCAAGAAGGGCTGAAGAAAACTGAAACTCACATGTAAGAGATGGCATTTATGGTATAGCGAGGTACGTTATAGTGTGGTATGGGCCCGCATAATGTCCTGGGAGCTGTACGTGGAACTATGGCAGGTGCAGCCCTGAAAAGTTCCCCATTAATTTGGACCACGTAGAGTTCTTTAAAGTGCACTGGCACGCACACGGGAGCTCTTTGCGTCTCGCCTGCTTTGAAATGATACCGCAGCCGGGTTTCGATTCTGTGGCCATGGGAGTAGGGCCCAAACGCCGCACCCATGGGTACATCACGGCGCATTACCTGCAAGAAGTGTTTTTCAAATTTTGCCTTCTGTCTCTTCATTCTTAATGGAACATTTAGACAGTGTACATAAATATCATCAGCAAGCTTTATACGACTGGAGCAGGAACAGAAACGAAGTGAGAAAATATAAATTGTTCGAGACTATCTCGGGCCGATTAAATTACCAAAAATACGGCAAGGATAAACAAAGTCATTGTTTAATTTGGTGATTTAAGCTGCAGATTTCTGCACTTCATGTCTGTGTCGTAAAGTTTATTTGGCTATACTCAATAACCTAAACAAAAAAAAATTGTTTAATGGCGACCATTGTATTGATCACTTCCCTGCAATGCAGAAGGCCCCATCCATCAGTGAGCACTTAGCGGGGCGCTGAAGCGACATCAACGAAGTGCTCGCTCAGTTACTCAGAGAGTTGATGGAAATAAAGCTTTAAAGCTAATTCCAACTAATTTGCTTTTTTTTTCGCCAGTTTAATTCTGGCTCACTTTCTTTGCTCCAGTATTTATGCCATGATTTCCAATCATCGACCTGCCAGTCTGCTCTATTCAGCTTAATCCATTTTCGTCGTCGTAAACATGAAAAGACCATAGGAAGCGAGTCATGCATAATTTAAGAGGTACCGGTCGTTGACCGGAGCCAAGAATGGCAGTAACGACCCGTTCGTTGGCTATCCCGTTCTACCGAATTCGAAATATTTCCTGTGTCTTTTCCTTTCTGCCTTTTCCCACTCTATTTTTTTCCGGCTTCGAATCCAAGCGCGTCTTATGGCTCTTTTTTAATTCTTCAATGCCCACATGCATTTTTTACAATCTGAAGTTGGCGTTTTGCTTCGGCAGTAAAATAAAAATTCTGCTTTTGTTTTTGCCTCACGCTGGAGGGAGTCCGTTTTCTGAACGTTTTTTACATTCGAAAGCCCTTGTCATAGATGCACTTTAGCGCATGTGTCGATTTACACAATTGCTTTTTCCTTCTCTACTGTTCTCTTCGTCATATTCCCTGCGGGGCTGCAGTTTTCCTCGGCAGCTCATCGTGATATTCTTGTGCGCAGTGTTGTTCACGGTTATAAAATGTTTTGCCTAGAAAACATTTGGGAGATTTTCCATCCACGCTACACTTTCGAACTCTCCTAAAAACGGTCAGAACTTTGAAATCTAGGGCGCTACAAAAGTCATTTTCTAAACATCACGCAGCCATTTTCAAGTGAATTGTGTTGGTGTTTTCTTCAGCTACGCATTGTATTAAGAGTGTTAGATCGTGTCACGCTCTTATAGCAGTAAAAACAACTTTATCGCAGCTTGCTATATTCAGCCAGTTGCTAATCAACGACTGCTGCGCTATAACCGTTAGGCTTGAACTTGTCAAAGCAAACGGCCTATATTGAAGTCAGGTAGACAGTATTTTTATCACCTACTTTTTTGTGGCTTTGCCTCTCCAATTGATTTGAACTTCCCATTCTCTTCAATTTTTTGATCGACGCATAGCATGTGCTCTCCATAACTGCCCCTTCAGTACACGCACATGAGACAGACAACAGCGTCGACTGGAGCAATGGTTTCATTTGATTCAAGGAGCGGAATCTAACGACGCGTATTCTGGTGAACTTGTATCAACACAAAAGACTCCGGACGCTCTAATACAGCTCAGTGCGATTTTAGAGGCTGGAATCTAACTTCTGTGGAGGCTACTGGAAGTTTCACTGGTGAAACCATTTTTATTTGGCGTTTCCGTCGGGAGCGTTGCCGACACGAAGGAGTGTTTTTCGCAAGCTGAGAAACATAGTCCAGAGTTCGACGAAAACTCGTCTGGCGAGGAAATGACATCTTTGTAAAAAACCTAACACTCGCCAAGAAATTGAAGAACAGGGTAAAAACAAATGACGTTTCGGGACCCCTACGGATCCCTTGTTCACATATGAAAACGAAAAACGGATCGGCCGTGTTTATACAGATGAAGGTCGCTGTAATGAGCATGCGTATGCTGCAGGCAAGGGCCCGTGGGTCCGATTAAGTGTGTGCGGGTTTGATGGAATGACTCTAGGAGTAGGCGTGATGATAATGATTTCTCGTCATCATTATCATCACGCCTACTCCTAGAGTCATTCCATCAAATCCGCACACACTTAATCGGACACGCGGGCCCTTGCCTGCAGCATACGCATGCTCATTACAGCGACCTTCATCTGTATAAACACGGCCGATCCGTTTTTCGTTTTCATATGTGAACAAGGGATCCGTAGGGGTCCCGAAACGTCATTTGTTTTTACCCTGTTCTTCAATTTCTTGGCGAGTGTTAGGTTTTTCACAATGATGAGAAACATAGTAATGCTCTTGGCGTAAGCGCAGGAAAGACCAGTGAGGCGTCGCGTACGGATCAGCGCCTGAGGCCTTACTGGTATGGCTTCTTGCGCAGCGGTGCAAAAAAAAAAGTAATGATTCTCTAAACAGGGTCACATAGCTGCAATGGCAGTAAAACCTACACAAGAGGCAACATAAAGAGAGGCAGGTTGAGGAGGGAGGGGGGGGGGAACGATGCATACTTGCTGACAGAGTCACTTCCCTAAACTCACCACATCACGTTGCCGTCACTAAATTCTATTTTCATAAAATTGGCGCAACAACTAGCCCTCTGTGCCCGCCATGTGGTGTGCGCAAGGTTTTTCAGAGCTTGATATGCCACTGCTCAATCTTTAATACCCACCGCAAGGCCTTGTTAGTGTTCTAGGACTCCGTCAGAACGTCCCCGTGCACGTGGAGGATGCCCTTGGACACTGGAGTGGTGCGGCTTCGGCTGGGCGTGAGAAAAAGAGCATTTTTAGTTTTTCTTATTGACATGGGTTTGGTGGGCACCCTTTGATAATTATACGTGTTTCTGTGTGCGTGAGGGTCGAGTATGCTTGATGTCACCTTTCATTCTTTCTTTTTGCCCTTTTTCCTCTCTTTTTCAGCCTGTTCTTCTTCTCTTCTTTCACCCTCGCCTAGAGTAGCAAGCTAGGCTAACAAGTCTCTCTCTCCCTCTTTCGTTGACCGCATCCTCCGCGCTGTCCTATGTTCCTTGACACCCAAGATGGATAGGAGAAAGGGCACTGCAGTAACGCCACGAAGAAACAAGACCGGCCGTGGTACCTTTGTTACTTTGTCTACAAGCAACAAGGGACTTTCCGGCTCCTTTGACGCACTCCAAGCGGCGCTGACGTAATCCCGCTGCGGAGACACGGAAAGGAGCGTGCCGGTGCCTGATTAATTGAGGAAGGCACGGCGCATGGTCTCGCTCAAGCAGGGGGATCACCCTCGAGGTGGGGGGCGGTTTTTTTCTAGCGCCGAGACGAATGGACGGAGCCCCGTCAGCGAGCGCGCCACCCAGGGATTCCACGCCTGCATCATCTCGGCCACTGCCTGAGACAGAGCCACTGGCCTCTCGGCCCATTTTGTTGGCCACGCTAACTGGCCCTGGCGCCGCGACGATTGCTCCCTTCGCTTCCCGTCTGCGTCCCCTACTCACTCTAAAAACGTCAAAGAAGTCTCCTAGTAAGCCTGAAACCACATATTATCACGCAAAAAAGTTGGATGAAAGACGAGTAATTCGGCGCAGTTTCATAACCAGACTCATCTTTCTAGGGCAAATATAAAAGCAACTACTTCCCAGTGTTTGTCGTCTATTCGCGTCATGCAATATATATTACATATAAACCAGCTTATGCGTTTGCAATATCAGTCCGTATTCTTTTTAAATGAAAAGGGCTTGCCAGCTTTCTATAAGGAAAAAAATATTTTGCATTTTTGTCTTACCACATTGTAGCAAACGTAGCATACTATATGATGATACATAAGCAAATGCGATTACGTGAAGAAATTGTTGGAAGCGGCTGCGTAAAAAACGAAACCAAAGGAACAAGCGGGCGGCAACAGCCCTAATTACTTCAGTTCGAAGTATCCACCCAAACCTTGCTCTGTGCAAATAACAAAATGGGTTGTTTGGCCAAGGCATGCTCTTTTGAACTATTAAACAAGCATGGCGTTCAAAATGAGATATTACTCACCTTTATTTCAAACAAGTGAATACTAGTCACGACAGCCACATTTGAACTGCCTTTGTGCGCACAGGCGGAAACAAAGCAATGCTCGTGGTCAATTTTTGTGACTATCACTTATTAAACTTTCGGTGACTGCATTTACAGTGCATGCGTAGTGAAAACTGGTAGATGATCGCACTTTTCGGATCCACGATTTGGTGGAATTCTCGTGGAGCGTCTGCACGTAGGGATGTTCGTCTCCAAATTCCCGTCTCAACGCGCATAATTACGCATATAAGGCTGTGATGATAGGTTCAGAAGCCGTCCTGGTGTGGCGCTGGTGTTGCGCATGGCGTTTCGTCTCTCCGTGGCTTGTATGGATGGGCGACGGCAATGACAGCTTTCATTTTCATTTTCACTAGCCATAAAGAACACGTACGTAACAGCTGAGCCGCACCACGCCAAAGCTTCCGATCACTCCTCACTGCTTTGGATTATGCGGATTGAGTTCGAAATTCGGAGCCGAATATCCCGATGCACATGCGTGCACCAAAATTTTTGCGAAATGGAGCTATGTTCGTTAATTACTTGATTTTTCGAACGGTAAACTCAGAACATCCATTCAATTTCATTGCCAGCTTTTATGCAGATGTGTTCTTTTGTTGCTGATTTTGTTTAGAAATTAACCGGATAAACCACTTTCGTTAAGAATGGGTACAATGGCGTTGCAATTTCGCGTTCTTGTTGGCGCTGACGTACGTGATGTCAAGCAGTGTCCGAGCTCTTAACGTATTTAATAGCCGAGGATTCACGTGGCTGTCATACACTTCAGCTTCTGCATGTTTGGTTCGTGCTTGCATTTTAATTCTTATTCTATATTTGTGGCTACCTTCTTGTAATCTGGAGTTTCAAACTTGGGTACATACCACCTACACTTCTGTGCCCCCGTATTCTCAATTAAGCTTTTTTCTTTCGCTTGAGGAACTTTTGACGTTAAGTCTATGCGGCTTTATTCGGTTTCTTTCAGGTTGTTCAAGTGTCGTGAATAATGTGGTCTGTCTTCTACTGCGTTTTGAAGGCAGCTCTGTATAGTCGAGCGCAAATAAAACTTAATGTTCCTTTTTTCCCTCTGGTAGTGTCTTGTATTTACTTTCTCGTTCCTTGTAGCTATACAGTATGTTAATTTATAAGTCTACAGAAACATTTATTTATAAGTCTGCAGAAATAATAAACAAGTTTGGTGAACTGTTGGATTTCAGTGCCTCTGAAAATACTTTACAAAAAAGGTAAGTGCCTTATTACTTTCCAGTGATATTCGCTTTTTTTATTAACTGCTGCTTTATTGCCTTGGCATCTCTATATTTCTCTATAGACCTCCTGTTGAGAAGTCTACATGCATTGCAGTTTTGTCATGATTGTGTTTTTTTGTTTTGATTAAGGTAATCAACAAATACTTCAATAATTTTTGTTACTGTAATTGCCTTCTGCTGTTCGAGGTGTGCCTTTTATGTATATGCGTTTGAATGCACTATCAGCACTGTTGTAACTGTGTATAAAAGGCCGCTGGGACATTTGTCAGGCTCTTTGGATCTTTAGTCCCAGTCGCCGCTCGCTTTGTCGAGAAATAATGCTCTTCATTCCTTCAGTCAGTCTTTCTTCCGGCCAGCAGCGGAGCACCTACCACCCGCGTAACGAGTGCAAGGATGTACTTTTTGTGTTGAGTTTTATGCACCGAAAGCAAAGACCTTAGGCAGAATATGAGAAGAATCCTTCTTGATCTATCGGTTTTCTGTCGTCGCAATTCAATCATTTTATTTTTTGTATATGTGACAGCCGCTAGAAAATTGCCTGCGTGCTCTAGGCATGCAGTCGCCGATCCTTCTCCAAGAAGGCTAGCGCGGATCAGTCGGGGACAGCGGATATGGCATTTCAAAACTTCAAATCCCCGGCTGCGGCTATCGGCATGCGTCAGACAGCTTGATCCTGTTGCAGGCAGAGCTTTCAAACGTGTATTTTCATTTTTTTCCATCGAGCGTCATAACATTTGCCATTGTCATCGTTGCTGGTCATCGCACATGGTATCGTGTTGACGCCGGCGGTGACATTGGGAGGTGACGCGACTGACAACGAAGCTTCTACAGCGTGCTGGAAAAGATGTGCCGGGAGATTTTTTTGCCTACTGCGAAATGGATGTAGCGGAAATTCGATTACTTATAAAGCCCTTGTGAGTTGGCGACCATGCCTCGTTTCTCTTTTTTCTTGTTTTTGTATTTGGATACTTGCTACTATATTCGTACAAACAGAACTCGTGAATGAAACTGACACAACCATGGATGGCCCTGTCGAAATTGGTGTTCATACAGAGCCCCTTGCTGGAGATACCAGAATGACGCCTGCAATAAGAATAAACACCACATAGCATTCTGCGTTCCTTATTGCTACAGCTCACCGCCGCAAGGGCAGTGCGTCTATCGAAGCAGAAAGCTATGTGACATCACCATTCCTTCGGCGTTAAATCGCTCGTTCATCAATGACAAGGAAGAAAGGATGCGTTCACCTGCTACGTCACATACACTATGTCACCTGTAGTCATGTGAGCAAGATATACTGCGCCCTTCTGTGAGCCCAGTTGTATAAAAGGTTCGAGGGCGAGTGCGGAGAGAGTCAAACCAACTTTTCCATTTCTTTTGTTAGAGAGCGATATAAAGTGGTTCAGCCTGGTCTACGCATAATCGCTGCTCTCATCAAATTGCTGCCTCGAAATCTTGTGCTGGTTCTCAGCAATCGCTACTTTATTTCCCATGCCGTCGCTTCACACGGCGGCAATGCTTCCAAGTTACGAGTGAGTAAGCCGCACTCACTTCAAGCTGTTGCCAGGTGGTACTGTACAGATCAGAAGCCTCGCGTCGCTGCATGAAGCTTGAATGGTTGCCTCCCTTTTTAAGTTCTTTTGGACTAAGAGTTCTGCGCCTTACTGCGCACTAAATTAGGCCAACCGGCATTGGAAAAATATCCTTACACTCCTAACAGATCACACTGCTCAAAAGGGCTCGTCAAAAGTGATTTTGTTCAGAGACTTTAAAACCTGTTGGACGAGTGGTAGCTAGCAATATTCGTCAAACGTTTGAGTCTTTATGAGAACAAAAGTAACTGCGCAAAAGGACGGGACAAGAGAAAGAGAACCACACCTTGCAAGTTGTCGCGTTTGTATTGTTCTATTGTGCAATTTGGCGAGAAAAGATAAGCAAAAGAAGGTTGAGTGTGGCATTAACCACAGGAATAAGTTCGTCCAGTGTACATGCAATGTAATTTACCAGATTCCCCTGAGTTGTGGTAGGTTCTACATAGGGCAAACTGGCCGCTGCGTCAACATTAGATTATTAGAGCACGCAAATTCCTTAGAAGATTCAAGGGGGCAGCATCTGCCTAAGCATTGTCACACTTGCAAGCATGATGACAGCATGATGACAGCATTGCAAGCATGATGACAGAGATTGTAATCCGCTTTTCGATAGGACTAAGATTATCGGACGCTCGAGGGATAAGAAAGAACGAGAAATTATCGAGGCCTTGGAAATCGCGAGGTTAGGGCCTGATAAGTGCATTAGCGATGCTTCAGTACACCTGTACCGCAAGGAGTTCGAGTTCCTTGATTCCACGAGATGAGTGTCGCTTCTGTTTTTTGTTTTTGTGGTTGGTGCGCATGCGCTTTGCTGCTGAAGGAAAGAGGAGTAGGTGGAATAAATCAGTTGTCGGTCTGCGTTTGTCCCGTGTGGTTCTCTTTCTCTTGTCCCGTCCTTTTGCGCAGTTACTTTTGTTCTCATAATGTCGTACCAACTAG
Organism: Amblyomma mixtum; assembly: GCF_055824585.1. Classification (NCBI taxonomy): domain Eukaryota; kingdom Metazoa; phylum Arthropoda; class Arachnida; order Ixodida; family Ixodidae; genus Amblyomma; species Amblyomma mixtum. The sequence goes on from NC_143016.1 coordinate 96,068,674, forward strand.
CCCCTCACCGCACTCTTCTAGGTTTGAGTCTTCCGTTTTGGCGGACCGAGAATTTACAAAACCAAAATTTCTCTTTTCACAGTGTTCCTACTGTAGCGGCCTTTATTGGCAAGAGATGACTGGTTGTTAAGGCCGGTTACTACTAATAATGCCACAGCGCTCAGTCGCAGGAGCTTAACGGCAACTTTCGCTTGCTAGTTTACCTATTTAATGTTGTATAAATTTTAACAGACATGATTATGAAGTTTTTCTAAGAGAAGTAAACACCCTTCCACGATCACACAATACTGCAATTATGACGTCAGTACACAATTCCTCATTGGTCTGCAGGGTGAAGAGGTCATTCCACCATGATTGTGTAGTGGCTGTGAAGAATTAAAAGCAGTTCGGCTTTAAAGAAAAATGATGGAGCCCGAACTCCAACCGCTTCCCTTTATGTCGTGAACCGGGCGCGTTACACTCGCCCCCTGAGGAACGTCCGTTCGACTCGGTTAAAGGGAGGCCTCGTGTCTCTTGTGGTAAATAAAAAGAAAGAAAATAAGGATACAAATAAACAAAATAAAATAAAGAAACAATACCCTTGTCTGCGAAGCGACACGTAACGATGATCCCAGGCTGCTTAAGGCATCCATTAGCGCTATCGTGTCATGCCCACGATGCAGAGCTTAATATTTGCCTGAATTTTTAATTTAGCAGCGGATGAAATATAAGAGAATCTTTGATAGAAAGAAAATTTTTACGCGTTTTTACAAGCGGCCACTATGTTCTCGAAGAACATTTCTGCGACAGGTTTTATGTTGCTAATTCCACCATTACATATAAAGTTCCTAGTAGCCTCCAAATAAGTCGTGCTAGATATACTTTAAAATGATCTCTTGGAAGCACGTTCGGCAGCAGGCAATCACCATGCATGCGCGCCTAGGGTGCGCGCACGCATGCGTATACATTCACATATCGCTAATAATGACGCGCATACACACAGGAATTCAAGGACTTACGCATACACAGTTTGTCGGTTACAGCGACTACTTCTGTTCGCCTTGTAGTGGAAGAGCAAGCCGAGACGGTTCTACTACGAAAACAAAACACAACGTTGGGTCTTTTTAATCGCTGTATCACATTTCTCTCTGATGGGCAGATATCAAACCGAATTAGGAGATGTGTTCTGACATGTTGCCTTATGTACTAATCAGAGCTCAGCTGTTCGCGAAAAGCGCACACTGACGTCTCGTAACTAAACATTGTTCCCAATGTAACCTCTAATTCTAATGAGAACTTTATGCTCACGCACAAATAGCCTGCCTGGTAATGCTTACTTCTATTCTCGTAGCTTTAAGGCAACCTGACGTGGTCTAAAAAATTTGGCACTGTCACGCTTAAGTTTATTCCTCATTGCGCTCTTTCCCGTCACGCAGTAATTCCGCCTCTTTTGCTTTACGGACTGAAACTCTGCTTAGCAACCCCTGTTTCCCAGTCTTTGTGATGAAATTACCTCCTAGTGAAGAACCATGCAGCGCAACTTTTTAGTCGTGCATTACCTCTAATCTTCAGCTTAAAATTTTCTATCCAAAGGCGATTTTCAAAGCGGCAAACTGCGAAGAAGGCGCAAGAAAGATTGCGCGTCGTCGGTTCGCAGTAGTGGAATTTCATGCCGCGCTCTCCCGCGCAATGCACGGTCGGCTGCGAAACAGTGGAGAGGTAAAATACTTTTCTTGTGTCCCATTATGCCCATGCTACAGTTTCCCGTACAGGTGCAGGTCACGGAAGCCCTATCAATGTTTTGCACCAAGAATACATTTTTGTGACCCTAAACTTAAGGGTGAAGTTTTTCTGAATTTTTCTTCTTTTTTGCTTCTTTGAAACCAAAATTAAAGCACATTGTTGATACCATCAATCTCTTATTATCGCAATTGCGTGTTCCTCGTCATTACTTTCCACTCTGAGCATAACTAAAGCTGGCGATGTGACGAGAGCCAAGTGGTTTAATGTGTGCTCACAGAATGGGTCTTTATTTCTTCAAACCGATACCGAAATAACGTGCAGAAAGTGGCTTAACCTGAACATTGTCGTCCCTCAAATTCTGGAAATCGTGAAGCTCCGCAATGTCCCCCCCTTGTACATTTGTAAATCTTGCTGAAAAATTCAACAAAACAGGCAGAGCGTGTTCCCGCGCGACGCCCATGCATCCAGGCACCCTAAATCCGCTTCCAATCCCAGCTGCCTGGCGGAGCATAGTCGTAACATCCGAAGCGCTGGACGATAATCAGGCAAGATCTGGCCTTCCCCAACCACCCCGAAAACAGCAAAAGCCGCTGCTAGCTTGCGGGAAGCGCCTGCTGCACATAAACTCCACCCAGTGCATTCAGAGGCGATTGAGCCCTGTTTCTCTTTTCCCTTGCGCCGGTGCTGGACAACCGCTAACAACGCACAGACGGGCGTACGCACGACTCCTTTGAGGCGCCGAGCCAACCGGGACGATCCTGGGCCAATGCTTATCTCCCAGACTATCGGAGACGCGAGTTTACAGCGTTTCCTTTAGTGCAACCTGCACCACCAGAGCGTGCTGTACTTCCTCGTAGGACCTGTAACAGTGGCCTGTAAAGCCCGTTCCGCTGGACAGTGTAGCCGCGCTTAGATGGCCGACGTATATAGCCTGTGGCTCAATGGGCTGAACCTCTTCCTGTGATCAAGCCTACACCGCGGGGCCGGTGCCCGAAGGAGGCAGCGAAAGGCGCTCCGCGACAGGGCTTCGTGTATCGGGGACCCCCATCGGGTGCAGGGAGCGGAATCCGTCATAAAGGAGGCAATTTCCAGGGCGGGCAAATCTCTTCTCGCTCGCTCGCGTATCCCGTATCGGAACTTTGATCACTGCGGTGCAGACGAGAAGAGAGTACCGCAGGCGAGGACCGACAAGAGGCCGTCGAGCGAGCTGCTTGAGCGGTGCGTGGCTCCCACCGAGCTCCCAGATAACCCTTTTCATAGGAAATTCCGTAGCAACTCGGCGCTTTATCGGATGACGTGTCGGGAAGTTGGCCCCGTCCCCATTTCCCCCTTTCTATGCAGCAGACTGTCCCAATTTTCCCGAGTCATCATAGTTTACGAATGCACTTCGTCGATAGAGGACATAGTTTAGAAAATAAAGACACGAATTTATTGTGCGGAAATATTCACCACGCTTTAAGAGCTCAATTTATTATTGCCTTATATGACGTACAGTGTGACCTTAATCGGAACGTACAATGAAAAGGGCTGGCAGCAACAGGGCTTAGATTTTAGAGAAGTAATGGGCCTTTAGTAAATGTTCACCAGTGCATATCAGCATCGCTGCGTTAAAAAAAAAATTAAAGAAAGATGGGAAAAAAAAAGAAGCCATGCGTGAACTGCTGTTAGTCATGCCGTGAAGCGTTCGACTGCATTATGTCATAATCGTGCAAAAATTGACGTGAAAGCTAGCCGCACTTCCGATAAGTTTGCCAGCGCTGAAACTAACACAGTGGACTACGTTGCCCGTAAGGCCATGCATTATATGTACGCCTTATTTCTGTGTTGTCATCGGTTCAATACGCCCTGCCCGTTTTGCTATTGTGATTTCAAATTCTTTACTTAAGAACAGCCAAGAAACGGGCAGCAAGGAAGAGAAGGTCATGGAGAATGAAACAATCGTTCTTATTGCCGAAAGCAAAAACTTTATTTTCCACATGTCCCTCATACTGAAACGCGTGAAACGACTGGACACTCAGGGAAAACCTCTCCTCCGACTGTAACGAAATGCTGGTCTGTGTTGCCGCATGTAACCAAATATCAGGATGCAGGGGCGTTTCGCAATTGTCCTTGGCCTCTCGGTTATTTTGCACTACCCTAGCATATTGGTGTGGATGACAATGAGAAGCCTGTCGACAAAGCTCTATCCGGAACTACTTCTGTATGGTTTTTCCCTCGTTTCCGCCACGTACATAGGGAATGCCCGCTTACGGCGATGACGCGTGAGGAAAAGAAAGGAAGAGATGGAAGATAGCCAAAGCAAGCTCTCGGAGGATTAAAAGCGCACTATTGACAAATTCAAGTTTTTCTTATACTGATAGATTGCCCCATTCTAAAGAAAACATTTTTATTTTACAGCAGACCTCTTAAAAGCTGGGTAAGGTTAAAAAGAAGTTAAAGGTGCAGTTACGTCTCCTTAGGTGCGAAAATGGGAAAACATTTCGAGTACCATTGTCTTTTCTGTTACTTAGTAATGCACTTAATGATTGATGGTAATTATTCGATTCGTTAATTGCTTAAACAATTAAATATGTAATTATTTATAAATTAATTTGTTATTATTGTGTAACTATTATTTATTGGTTAATTTTAATATATATTTGTTTTTAATGAAATATTAACCAATTTTGACTTTTACTTCATTATTTCACTTTCATTTCATTATTTGCTTCATTCTGGAGCAATTCCACAGGTCCACAGTGGCTATTTTCGCAAGCAAACAGCAGCGCGTCAGGACAGATTTTTACGCTGATCCGTGAGGCTAGGCAAGACAGCCATTCAACTATATATGTTGATAACGGAGTTGTTAAAGGCGCCACGAGCATGAATGAACTAAAAGGTGCATATTGAAATACAAACTTCTTGCCAATAAATGCGGCTTTTGATGCCGGAACAATGTCACAACAGCGAGAAAGAGCCAGAGAATCGACGTTTACTCGCAACAAAAGCTGTATGGAGTTGTAACCAGCGTCCTTTTGAGCCTCACTCGATGTTGGTGTCAATCAAGTAGCTGCCACAAGCTGTCGCCCGAATAAATGTCACCGCGTAGTGACGTAGCCTTCGGCGACAAGCTGAAGTGTCAGTACGCGCTCCATTTCATGCCTTGGGAAGGGTGCAGAATCTTCGCTGCTTTCGTAGATCTTTGGTTATTCGCTTCATTCATTTTAATCCACGAATGCATGCATATATGCGGCTGGCTGTGAACTCGAATTTTTCGCCCGTCTATCCGTCCATGCCCCCAGAAAACTCCTGGAAATAAAACACGCCAGAAAGCGTTTTAAGTCACACCAATTTGTGAATTGATACTTTTATGCGAAGCATATTGCTAGAGCTACCACTCACGCCATCGCCGTGACACCACGTGACACCGTGACGTCACACCACGTGACACCGTGACGTCACACCACGTGACATCGGATGAGAGAGCCGGCCTCCACCTCGCGCCGTCGCCGTGGGACCCCTAGCCGTCACACCCGCGCATTCACGCGAATTTCGAACGCGCGTTCACACTCGGTGTAGGTCAAACGCTCGCTCCACCGGGCAGGCAGACGCGGCTTCCGTGGCAATCCAGGCGCTCACCCAACGCGCGTCTCGGGGTTAGTCGGCGTTCCTCTGTAGCCATGCCGTTGTCTTCCCCCACGACGAAGGCTTCTAGTGGTTGCATTAAAATGACCTAGTATTCAACCAAGGAAAGCCATGTATTACCAAGCCTAGCCACTAATATGCTTCGCATTCCCCAGGCTTAGCCAAGCTGAGCCTCAGCAATTTTTTTTTGGTTATGCAATCAGAAGCGTGTAGGCTGCTGTAAGCAGCTCGGCTATCGTAGCATTTTTTTTCTGTTCATTAATGGTATTTTTTTTACACTGACATCACTTGTGTCGTACAAGCGCTGGTATTTGTACAGGGAGGTCAGATGTAATGTGCCGAAACGACGCCTGAGCTATGAGCGACACCCTAGTGGAGGCCTACAGGCTAATTTATAACACCTGGGCCGGCTTGCACGAAACAAATAAGACCGGCTTATTTCCAGTCTAATCTTATTCGCGGTCTAAAAGCTCTCTCGGTTTTGAAGAAAGGAAAGGCGCATAGATGGTTCACTTTGTCGGTGAGGGCCTCAAATGCGCACGAACGCCGACTAAAACATTGAGTTACCGAACTTTCAGTCGGAGTTCGTGGTGCATTTGAGGTGTCCACTGACAAAATGAACCAGCTATGCGCCTTTCCTTTCTTCAAAACCGAGAGAGCTTTTAGACCGCGAATAAGATTAGACTGGAAATAAGCCGGTCTTATTTGTTTCGTGCAAGCCGGCCCTGGTGTTGTTGCTCGTGCGCAGTGATAGCACAGCACGAGAGAGGGTTCGCATTTTTCTTCCATGTAAATATTGTAACAGCGGCTAGGATTTGATCTAGCGAATTTATGACCAGTGAGCTCATGACATGGTGGCGTTACGGACGACGGCTCCCGGGCGCAGCCTACGTAGAATGCGGTTGTTTTTAGCTTTCACAACGAACTCACACCCGTCTGACGATGGTGGCAACCTCGTTTGAATCGAACATCTCCTCGAAGATGTAAATGAATAAACGAGCAACAGTGAAGAAATCGCTGCGGGGCGTTTGAAAGCAGACGGCGTGAATTCGGAGTGGCAGGCGGTCGTGACCGAATTTAAAATGAATGGCATCTAGGATAGACATATTAGCACAGCGGGTGAACAATAAAAGCGAGGTGTGTAAGAAAGACCCAAAGATTGTCAATTTGTCTCGCTTCTTCGCATGTAGGAAGCTAGAACAACGTGGCACTCAGTATCGATTAACTCTGAACTGATAAAGCTGCACTTTTTCACGTTTGTTTCGCGCTTATAAATTTCATTAAGGAAATGATTCTTTAAATGCGCATTTATTTCTGAAGTGTGTATAGGCGGAAGCCTAAAACAAATAGATCACCCTTTCTCACATGCTGTCTACATAAAGTAATCAACCACGCCTCATGCCCTGCAGTCGTTGTTACGAAGTAGATGGGAGGTAGGTAAAAAATGTAAGGCTGCTGTCAAACAATTCATTTTTGTCCAATTCTGTTCAACTCTTGAATCTGTCCGGCTGATCCAGTGACAGTGAGCAAATGGCCGGGGTAGTCGAAGTGCTAAAACATTCAGAATGGAAAGGAATTCGAATGATGTCATTAGATAACCCCAGTCTCCTCTACGCGGATAACAAGCTGATTATAACTATACCCACTTGTCTTGATAAGGCTTGCAATTAGAAAGACAGTTGAGCACAAAGCCCTTCCCACTTGAAATTTGCCGATTGACCAGCTGGGCTGACCGATGTTCTAGTAAAAAAAAATAATAATCTTTTTGTGCGCCAGCACTAACACTTGCTCTCAGTCGAAACACCTTTCTCGGTCAGTTTGTGCTGTCCCCGATCTAGCCTTGATAAGCTGGGGGGCTCACCAAGGCCCTAGTTTGTGAGCAAACTTACCAGCGTGGCAGGTGGAAGTTAATGATTAGTCACGAATGATTAGTCGGCAGGGGTTGCTCGGGAAGAGCAACCTGGGCTACACAAGACCCACCAGTTGCAGCAATTGCCATCTGAAAGCAGTGACGCATCGATTAACCGCTGCACCACTGCGCCAGGCGAGGTATGAGGTATGAGGACTCCCAGCGGTTTATGAATGTAAAGAAAACAATGACCAATTCTGCATATGTTGGCATTAACCCTTACGGTGGTGCTGAAGTGTCCCCTGCAGTTTTAGCGTACAAGCACGAAGGCTCCCACATTACGATTTCGCCGGTCTTTGTGTGCCGCCTGCTTGACCTTGAAAACCGAGCCTCGATCCGAAACCGAAGTGTAAACTGAAGTGCCAGCGCACTTAGTTTCCATTTGGAATAACCGCGCTAAATGGTCCGGCATTTTTTTTTAAACTTACGCTGGATACTTCCTGATAAGATGTCGGTTGTTATGGTTCTACTAGCGTTCTCCTACAGGGCAGGGACTTCCTGTTCCCCTGATATATCTCTATTTTGCTGGTTTATAAAACTTGCGCGATGACACTAAGCGCCGCTTCCATGTGGTTAAAGAGCAAACATTCATGTAACAGCGCTCCTCGCTAAAGTACTTTTTCATACCAAAACTTTTGAAACGACGTCTTGGTTTGGCGCTGAACAGCTCAAGCAACGGAACAAACAACGCAGTTCCCCACGCCTATTCTTCTTCAATAAGTTCACGGCACAGCCACAGAGTGGTGTCGATTTCGGGAAAATCGCCAATAGTGTGAATTAGGCAGCGAACTTTTGCGTCCGCATGAAAGGAAGGCAGTTTAAAGTGCATGCTCAGAACGCATATTTTTTAACCGAACTTATCTGAAAGACATCACCCATTAAATTAATAGGTAGCACGCTAACGCCAAGAATTTGTGACATTGATTTTTATGACGTAACAAGCTCCGATTTTCTATTTGATTCCATCGCACTTGAGACATACGGATTCATTTGAATCGCCGAAGTAACGTGATTGAACTCTGGTATCAACGTAACCAGGCAGCAATTATTCATTAATATTCCATCTGCTCCCCAAAGTATCTTTACTGCTTTCCGCCCATGGACATGCTCAATGCCCAGTGGCTGGGTCAAGGCCCGCGTATTGAAATCTTCCGCACGCGTGGATCCGTTTGCGGACAAGAATTCGGCATTCGCGAAATAGAATTTCCCAGTTCCACCACACAAGACGAGCAAGTAGGAGACTTTCTAGATTCAGGATGCCGGGGGAAGAGCCTTGTCGTATCCTCTGCAGCCTGTTTCAAAGAATCCATATGTGTTCAGCTGCTTTCAGGGAATGGCGTGGGTTGTTGCTTTCAGTGCGTTGCTGTCTCTCTCTACGACCCCGTAGCGCTTCGCGTGAGCGTTTTTGTTGTTTTTCTAGCAACGCTGCCTGAATGAAGCCATCGTTTTTCTTGACAAAGTCCTTTCAGCCGAAAGAACATTGCCTCCAGGCGCAGGCAAACCGTTATACAATGCGAAAAAGAAATTAAAATCACACGAACGAATGTGTATACTTAGATCAATTTTAAATAAACAGTGTATGTTGGAAACAATATCGTGAATAAGCTACGATCGCTTCTCCGGAATGGTAATGGCGACGAACGTTCCAGCGACACATGTTAAATATATAGCTGCCTTCTTGGATTAAGGCCGTTTATATTCTTCGCGTCTCTTTTATTTTCTCTTTTTTTTTTTGAGCAAATTTTACTCAAGCTGAAACGGGGATGCGTGGATGGCAAAATAGCTTGAATGTGTGCAGCATAAATATAATGGAATATTAAATTCTGTTCTGACAAAAAGCAAGCTAATGTCAAGCAAGTTTTCTACGTTTAGATCACCACCGACAACATCTTTGTATAAATCCGGCATCGGAGTTTCTTTCATTACATCGAGCCGGCCCTAATCAACAAGAATTTGGAATTATTTTGCATTAATGCGTTGTCATGTTACAACTTTCAGTATGAGTGAAATGGAGAACGAGAATGAATATTGCCACTCTTTTACTAAGACTACATTCAAGTTTTGTTTTCCTTCGTATCATGCTGCACTCGTATGGTGCACTGTACACTGTGTACTATTGTACTACAAAAAAAGCAAAGAAAATACTAACCCCGCGGGGCTTCGGCATATGCGCGGAATCTTTTCTACGACAGCCGGTACGCAGAAATTGTTAATTTTACTTGCACACTGAGGAATAAACAGGACTCTGTATCGCTAACCTCAGACATAACGTGTCAACAAGTAGAGCCTTCTAGAGAAGACGCTGCAAGGCAGGTTCACTTCACTCCTGTCGATCAACACTATCAGCTCGCTTATCACTTTCGTGCGGCTTTAAATCATGAACTTAATCTCTATGCTACCTGGGCTACATCAAACGATGAAGAGAAAACTGCTTATTGCTTTACCTGCTAAAGTATGAAAATACGGCAGTAGTAAGTTACACAAATACTTCATGACGTAATTCCGTTTTATCACCAGCCTTGGTTTTCTTTCCTTAGCTTACCAGTGTATGGTCACGCTGACAAACCATTTTCTCCGCACTGTGTGAAATTACCGTTCCTTCCCTAAGGGGGGGGGGGGGGGGGGGGGGAAGGGGCATATAGAAAGTACTAATAAGATTGTTCGGTTTCAATACATTTTAATTTTTAATACACTGTTATATGAGCAGTGAAAACCTAAATATGATATTGCGTTGCCCTTTGAACGCAACGCTTTTTGAGGAAAGGAAATGGGGTTGTAATTCTCTGCCGTCTCGGTGGACACCTGAGCCGCACGGTACAGGAAGGGAGGAAGTGTGAGTGAAAGAAGAAAGAGGGGCCGTAGTGAAGAAAATTAAAATTGTATTTGAGGAAAGGAAATTACGCATTAACTGTCTCACATATCTCAGTAGACACTGGTCGAAAATTGTATTTGAGGAAAGGAAGTTGCGCAGTAACTGTCTCACATATTTCGGTGGACACCCCGGTGGACCAATCTGAAACGCGGATTGGTTTTGGTTTTCTTGGTTTTTTTTTTTTAGGAAAGGAAATGGAGCAGTATCTGTCTCACATATATCGGCGGACACCTGAACCGCGCCGTAAGGGAAGGGAGGAAGGTAGGAGTGAAAGAAGAAAGAGAGAAAGAGGTGCCGTAGTGGAGGTCTCCGGAATAATTTCGACCACCTGGGGATCTTTAACGTGCACTGACATCGCACAGCACACGGGCGCCTCTTGCGTTTCGCCTCCATCGAAACGCGGCCGCCGCGGTAGCGGACAAATACGCCTTGCTCGTCGGTAAATTGGATTTTGAGGAAAGGAATTTATGCGCCTGCGCATTCCAATTTGGTAAACGCATTCTTTATAGATTTAGATGTGTATTTTCTTGGAGGGGTAATGTTGTGATGTTGGGCGATTTCAACTGCGTGCTCGATACGGTCGCCGATGTGCAAGGCCCTGGTAGGGGTAGGCCAGGCTGGAATGCGCGTGAGTTGCGCCCCTTAGTGAACCATTTCATGCTCACGGACGCGTATGAGCTCCTCTATGGCAACGTCTTTGTGTGGACTTGGCGTCGCGGGTTATCGTCGAGTAGGCTAGACAGGGCGTACGTTCCGGCGAGCCTTTCGCGGTCGGTGTGTGTAGCTAATGTACTGACGCTGCCATCCTCGCCGGTGCACATATCAGACCACCGCCCTTTTCTTCTATCACTCACGGTTCCGGCGCCTGCAGTATCACCCCATAGACCATGGCGGTTGGATGTACGCATACTTCACGACGCCAGCACTAAAGAGGGGCTCACACGGGTCTTGCGTTTTTCGGTTGTTGGGGCGGTGCCCGGTGACTGGGACCGTCTGAAGGAGCAGTGGCGTCACCATTGCGCCGCATCTGGTCGAGCCCTTAGGGCTCGCGTGTCAGATGAGGTGCGTGTGGTGACGGCGAAGCTACGTATTGCTCAACGCACCCCGTCGCCTTCGTCGCTTATGTGCGCATGGAAAGAGGAGCTTTCGGAGCGCCTACAGCGTCTTTTACGTGCCTCCTCTTTGACAGCGGCTGCATGGCGTTGTCGACGCAGTCCAACTGCTCAGCCTGAGGTGCTTCGGTTGGCCCGCCAAGAGCTGTTGTACACTCAAGGTGCCCCTGCGTTTACATCTTCCGCCAGGGCTACGTCCCAACCAGGTGGCAGGAATTTCAGTGCGTTTTTTAGCCATTTCAGGGGTATTGCTCAGTCGGTCATTCTAGTTGATCGCAATGTCGTTTCCGCAGCCCCATTTTTAGCAGGCTTGCCGCAGGTTTCAACTGAACTCCATGACGGCCTTATGGCTGTGCCAACAACAGATGAAATCAAGGAGGCGTTGGACTCCATGAAACGAGGCTCAGCGCCTGGTCCAGACGGCCTTCCTGTGGAGTTCTATTTAGAATTTTGGGATATTGTGGGCCCTATTTTCTCGGAAGTATTAAAAATATGCTTTACTGAGCACGTATTTCCTGAATCATTCAAAAGAGGCCGCATTGTCCTTATTCCTAAAAAGTCTCCTATGTCGACATGTCCGGCAGATTGGCGCCCTATCACCCTGCTAAATTCAGATTACAAAGTATTAGCAAAATTACTCGTTCGTCATCTACGAGCTCTCCTCCCGTCACTTATTTCCTGCCACCAGGTTTGCTCCATCCCAGGCCGTGAAATACACAGTTTATCTTCTGTAACGCGAGACATCCTAGCGTATACTTTACGACGGCGCGCACAGGGTCTTCTTGTTTCCCTTGATCAGGAAAAGGCGTTCGATTTCTTAGAACACGAGTACATTTACAGGATGCTGGATGCTTTCGGCTTCCAACCTTCTTTCGTGCTTCTCACTAAAGAGATGTACAGAGATATTTCAAGCACTCTGTTCCTCGATGGCCGGGAAAGTACCGCATTTGATGTTCACCGCGGCGTCCGTCAAGGTTGTCCGCTCTCCCCCCTTTTGTTTGTCTTAGCATTAGAGCCTTTCCTCTTGGCAGTCAATCGCCACTCCTTTATTAGAGGTCTGGCTTTGCCAGGCAGCGAAGCGGTACACAGTAAAAAATTTTACACCCCTAAGGGTGCTAAAAAGGTGCTCCGGCAATGTGCACCCTTTGGTGCACCTTTATAACACCCTTATTTTGCCCTATACACCCTTCATCACTGTCTGAAAGGGTGCTATTCCTCCAAGCACCCTTCATTTTGCGTAGGGTGTAGAAAGGGTGTAAGGAGGCTACTTTTAATGACCATATATTTAAGTATATACTGCCTTTCAAGGCTCGTGTGTACCAGAGATACAACTAAAAAAGTGGTAGCCACGCATAAAGATTCGCCATTTAACATTACTTCGAACAGATGCGCATATCTTTACATCTAGTTGGCAAAAAACTGCCAACTAAACACAAGTGTTTTCCTCAAGCGGTTTTTAGGATTGTGTAGCACGTATGCGCACTACCAGTCTGCCAGAATCACTTACGCTGAACAACTCATAGAACAATTTGCTCTTGATTACATCTCTTCAGTGCTCTGTCATATTTAAGTGCCTTGCATTTATCTTCTGGCATTATTGTAAAAAGCAATATAATCTGAGGACCTCATCTAACACTATAGATGAAAATGGGTGAAATCTAGTTCGATAAAAAATGATTTTAATCACCAGAAAAGTGAAGCATAAAAAGTGGAAACAAGACCAAATGCAGCATATTACACTGCAAGCATTCACAGAAAAATTAACACTTTGTAATTGAGGAACATGTGATAATGAAAAAAGTTCAGTAAGTGCAATGCATGTGTAGAAGCATGCAGCAAGCAATTTAGAATGTCATATGATGAAAGGCTAAAAATTGCTTTGTCCTGGACCTGCAAGCATGCTTTTGTGACGCAAGCTCGGAAAGTTTTTGTTTCTGTATAGGTATCAAAAATGATCCCATGTGGTTCCGTGAGAAACATTCTTTATAATCACCCATTTATACAATCCAGTAAGCAGGATGTTGCTGCAAGCCGACTTGGGAGTAAGATGCGGAGGATGTCTGATTAATGTTCTTGCCTTGGGAAGCAACAGCAGCGCAAGCTGCTGTTGCTTCGTTAATCCGCGCGTTTATACCAGTGGTAATTGCTGGCAAGCGCTGAAATTTCTTCGGGCACCGAGACGGCAGAATACCCAATTATAATACCAAAAATAAAATAAAAAGTAAGAAAAAAAACTTTTTCACATCGAAACCGAAACAGAAACTGCTTGTCACCGCCAGGTGGCTGCCGGTAGCTGTTTTTCTGTATAACCCTCATGGCGGTTCGGACGCTGTGACCATGGCTGTGACACGCTTCGACGTTTGTTAAAATTCGCTACTTGGATTGTGAGCCGTTGTGAAATGTGTTGTGGTTTGCGTGTGTTTCTTCTTGCACAAGGGTGCACAATCGCGTAGTGCTGTCGACATACCCTAGTCGAGGCAAAGGGTCATTTTTCTGGTCTCTAACTTTTCAGTCTGAGCGCTTTGTGTAGTGCAGGATGGGTGTCCAGGCACAAAGATGCGTGGAGTGTCGCGGTTGAAAGGTTCGAAATGAGGCCTGGAATATTTTCTTCTGTGTGACTACGTGGTAGAGTGTGCCGACTACGCAGCACTCGTGCTGAACTCGCACTGGTTGGTGTAGTGCCCGTGACACGAAGGCTAACAGCGTTCTGCACGACCACGCAATCGTCTGAAAAGGTAAGCAGTACTCTTGTGCATTATCCGAAGCATATAATGCCCGAACGGTGACCTGTCGTACTGCTGCATTATTCGTGTTCAATGCTCTAAAAAGCGTTTAATGCGCTTGTTTGTCGCTGGCTGGCCAAATGTCGCCGCGGTGAGTTGCTCTGCCAAGAATTGTCGGTACTTGTTTTGGCGAAGGGGATGCTACCGTGCGTGCGCTAGCTTTGCATAATTTTAGTATGCGCATGAGCCTGTTTGCGCGTTTTTTTTTTCTTGTTGAGCACCGGTTTTTCAACGTATATGACTCGTTCTACGCGTTTCTGCCCATGCTTGTTCACACCACCGCGCACGTTTCAAGGATCGGCACTTAGGCTGCGCGTAAAATGTATGATTGTCTTTCGAGATAGCGTTAGCACTTTGAGGACGCGGGGATTCAAACACTTTCTATGCGCCGCGGTTTTTGCTTGGTGCTAGGCTGTTGAACCCAAGGTTGTGGGGTCGATCCTCATCGCAGTAACCGCATTTCGATTGAGGTGAAATAAAAAAAGAAAGCCCCTGTGCTGTGCGATGTCAGCTCACGTTAAGAAATTCTAGGTCGTCTAAATTAATCTGGAGCCCTCCAATACTATCAGTGCCCATTTTTTGCGTCTGAATTCAAGCCCCACAATATCCAAAGCACTGTCTCAGGTTGCAGTTACCAACTAAAGTTAATTTCCGGCCCTCAGGATTTAATTTTTAAATCAGTATGTGAACATCTTTTTTTCTATGATGCCGATCGCGTTTCTGGTTACCCATAGTATAGGATCTTGCATTTTGATCGCTCTGCTTTAGTTGAAAATTGGTTTTTGAGAAAAGGAAGTGGCGCAATAATTCTCTCAGTTATTACGATGTTTATATCTACGCGTTCGAACGGCCGTTTGCAGATTTATTTTCCTCATAGCAAGAATCCTTTATTATTGCTAGGGGAACTGATGCACTTCAAACAGGATAGTTTTCCTTTGTGTTGAGGCGTATACTTGGGCAAGTATATTTTTCCTGATCTTTTTACATTCATGCGATATTCACTGTCGGACCGAGTTCGCATGCTTGTTTCTGTATTCCTGTCACACTGATAATGGGAAATTGGTATCTATCTGCAGGTGGCACATCTGTCTTCCAGTACGAGTCAATGGCATGGATTTTGTGGCCACCATATGGAGTCAAAAGCTGTGTTGTAAGTTACTGCATTGTGCATTGTTTTTGTGGTTGTCATGAAGTGTTCTTTTACTTTCATTGCTCTCTTCCTTAATGGTACTGCTTGGAACAGTTTGGATAGCTCTGGCCTCATATGTTTATATGAGTAATATTAGTTGGTCGTTAGAATAGGCCTGTTGCAGGCCATTTGAAGTTTTACATCCAAAATTGGTCTTCTTTTAAATGTTGCATTCTATGCATGAAGTGCGAAATGTGTGCATGTTTTCGGCTACATTGTGTGATACTTTTTCGACTATGAATATTAACATTATGATGCATGCGTGTTAACTTAAATATGCGTTGTTGTGCCACTCATCGCAGGTCCCAGGTGTAAAAAAAAAGTGGACACATGAGATAACTGGTTTCATTACTGCTGTCTTGTTTCTGCTAAGCATGGAGAGGTGGGCTATTTGGTTCTGGGTAGAATTATGAGACATCATTCGAGTGTACAAAAACACATAAACAAAAAGAGTAGACACCACGAACCCCGGACTTCAGGTGAGGTTTATTCCATAACATGGGCTTTTTACATGCAAAGCGGTACTAATGATCCCTGGGGCTGAAAAGTATTTCCTCGACCAGGTAACAATTATTCAAGGTTAGGCGGAAGGGTATCTTGCCACTCAAGCTGAACGCATCGGCCTGCATGCATGCCAAGCGTGCAAGTTTAGCACTTGGAAGAGCAGGGAAATTTTTGAAGCGTTTTGTATCTCTGCTGAAAAAGATAATTATGTCAGCAGCCCTTCTGTAGCACTCCGGAAAAAGGAACTAGATTATCTCAAGGCAAATGTGTTTGTTGGGTCAGCCAGGGAGGTGATGCATAGGCGTGCCGATGTGTTGAATGTGTGTGGCAAGGTACCTTTGTCCCTATGTTTTTTTTTGTGTGTTTCAGTTTTTGCCACCATGAATAATTATCTGGTAGCGGATATACTTCTCAGCCCCAGGGATCACTAGTACACCTTTGCACATAAAAAGCCTGTGTTGTGGAATAAGCCTCAGTTGAAATCCAGCATCCATGGAGCTATTATCTTCATCCGTGTAATTTTGTGTGCTGGAATGATGTCTCATGGTTCTCCCTTGTTTTCAGTGAATAAGGAGGGCCTCTGGTGTCTCTCTTTTTCGTGTGTGATGGTTATAACAAAGTGGCTGCTCATAAACTGACATTTCGGGCTTAATTGAAGAATCCTTGGGAATTTATGTTTGACAGCATGTTCCATGGGGGCTTTCTTGAGAAAATCAGTAATTTGTTGCCCATTTTACTGCATTAACCATTACTCCTCATCATGTCTCAGAACTCATTGATAATCACAAGCTTTCGAGTACCTGAGTAGTGGGTGAGAAGCCTTCTGACATACTTTAAACTACTAAGGATGTGTGGAACCACATTTTACGAATAAATTTTAGCCAATCCACACCTCTTTGTTTTATCCCTGACAACCTTAAGCCAACCTGTCAACCATTAAGACTGGAAACCGTTCTGACCCCTCAAACTGTTCTCCTATTTTATTGATGTGCATTTCACATGAACTGTTAGAGCACGAAATGAGTCTGCATATTACTTGCCACCATAATTCAAACTAATTTTTGTATACCAGTCATCACAGCTCCCATTCTCTTTACTTATGTGGAATCCAACTTTTTGAATTTACAACAGATTTTCACCCAAATTTAGATTATTTTAGGCGAGTGTCATCGACTTGAATTTCTCAATATAACCTTTTAGCTACACTCTCATGCCTGAGCCTTCATTCTTTGATATTAGTGTAGATTCATTGCTTCCTGTTGTACTGCTTGTCTTATGAAGCCCAGTATATCAATATGCAAAATCATACGGCATCCCTCATATCCTGAGTCACTTTGGGATGTTAAACCCCCATAAACCAAACCAAGCATATTACCAAAGTACACCAATATTAGCCATTCAATAACAGTCCCTGTCTTTATGTCCCAACCATGTTATTATGACTGCATTATTCAGAAGAATGCCCCAACTATCTCAGCTACCCCGACTGTATTCACTTTTGCACGACGGATGAATGGGCTTGTTGGTAATTCATCGTGACAAAAGAGTACAAAGAAGACAAGAATGAGGAAGAAATGCAACGGCACGAGCGCTGACTTTCAACGAGGTTTTTTGGAAAGCACGTCAAAATATATACATTGTGGCCTAAAAAAAGAGTGAAGAAAGGGCGCCTTGTAACATTCACATTGGATCTGTTGAAAACAAAACAAAAGTTAAATATAAAGCATTTAAGAGCATGAACTCTTTCTTAGGGAGCGATAAAGAATGCGTGCACTGAATATTCATAACCTTTGTTAGTGTCTGTAGCCGATTGCTTTAAGCAGAAGTTGAAACATTCCTGTTTTGCCCTCGTTGAGATTGTAAATCTCAAAAGAACCTGTTCACTTTATTCACAATTCATCGCACTGGCTAAAGAAAATAGGCAGTCGAGTTGGCATTGATGTTTTCTCCACACCTAAGAAGCTTCAGGACGTGTGTAAGCAGTCAACTAAGATCAGCTATCAGAGTCCCTTCGTACACTGCACAGAAGACAGTGTGTTCGATCCTCTTGAAATGCGGCTATGTTTACATTGGGCAGACAGACAGATCCTGAACGCTGTGAACCAGAATTCACGTGCTGCATTGTGTCTGACAGACACAGAAAAGTTTGTGCATGAGATAATCGAGGCCGCCGAAATTTCAAAAAACCTCAATCACTGTGTTAGCGCACCTTCTTTATCGCTCGCTAAGGAAGAGTTCATGTTCTTAAATGCTTCTTAATCAGTTTTTGTTTTGTTTTCAACACATGCAATGTGGTTGACACAAGGTGCCCTTTGTTCGTTGTTTCTTTAGGCCGCAGTGTTTATATTTTGACGTGCTTTCCAATACACCTTGTTGAAAGTCAGCACTCATGCCGTCGTATCTATTTCTTCCTCATCCTTGTCTTGTCTGCGTTTTTTGTCACAACGTATTGACCTCCTTTTCCAGCTCTAGGGTTAATGGTATGGAGAAACCTTAACCAAATGCAGCTCCACATGCTTGGAGCATGTCACAATGCATGCTGCTGGCACCGCAAAGGTACTCGGGCTCATCAGGAGATGCCTAGGCCTGTGTGCTCTTGCCATGCTGTGCAGTTTAGGCACAAAAATTTTGACTCCAAGCTGAAGTAATTTTTAGCTCTTCCAAATTTGCGCCAAACTGTTTGAAGCTATGCCACCAACTCCCTTAATCCAACAGCGACACTCGGTACAGATTATGTGTAATCAGTCATCTCACTTGACCACCAGACATTACTGCATAAAAGGGGAAATCGCTCGTTTAGGCGTATTCCATATACTCTGCATTACTTTTCCACAACTTTGTTAACTTCTGCTGCCCTGCCCCAAACCAGGACGCCACCACCACTAATTCAAGAATTTTTTCCTGTTCCCATTGAAGATTAAATGGGCTACCTCACCACATTTTCGTTCCATGTGGTCCCTCAAAATTCAGGAAATAAGTGATGTCACTTGGAGCATTGATACTGGTTTGTTTTACGTTTTGTTTGCTGCTGTTTTTATTTTTTCGCAACTGATATATCATGAAGTGTATGCCTCTTTTCTGTCTTAATGTATCGTCTGCGACGTCTCAGCTGTGCTACTGCTCTCACCTTTATGATGTTACCTTTATATTGTCCCTCTTATTAATACCCCACTAAAAGCCGTCAGAGAACAATAAAAATGACTTTTTTGTATTTTGCTCATTATGGCACACATCACGCTTATTTGTAGGGACATAGGCGAGACCTTTGTCTTGCGGTGGTGCTAGTTATGCTGCTGATGATGATACTTAATGATGAGCATATGATATATGGAGTATGAACCTCAAATTATTTTTCTTTTTGAGTGTGAATAGCTTCAGTGGTTCTTGATTTAGGCTCACTTTATTCCTGTGGCCACAATACAGTGCTTACTTTTTTAGCACAGTAATACAGGCAAGGAAAAAAAACTTGTGGATCCTAATTTTTTTCACTTGAATCTTTTCTGCAGAGTGCATCGCCCAGTTTTCCAATGCCCTCATGCGCCGGCAGTACATCAACAAGGCTCTTTCTTGGGGCCCAGCTGCATTGGCAAGCAGTAAAGAAGAGCAAGAGGAGCATGAAGACAAAATAAAACTGGCTCTACAAGCTTCAGCTTTTTCGAAATTTTTTGATGTCTCATTGTGACAGATGTAACGTGGCCGCATGGCCCCTGCCCCAACATCTCCCAGCCGTCCACCAGCAGTCCACCATGTTTTCCATTACCAGTTCCAATAGGGTTGCGAACTGTCACAGGAACACACCTGCCATATGGGAAACATCCTTCCTTGAAGGGTCCAGGTTCAGGGTGCCTAGCAAAAGGGTGTGGTCCCAGCCACACCCTCTTTGAAGGGTGCAGGTTCAGCACCCCTAGCAATAGGGTGTTGTCCCAGCACCCCACTTGGAAGGGTGCAGATGCAACACCCCAGTCAAATGGGTGTCAATATACTCACCCCTAGGGTGCTCCCCATGCGACAAGCCATTTACACCCTTAGGGGTGTAAAATTTTTTACTGTGTACGCGTCACTGCTTATGCAGACGACATCACTCTGTACTTAGCTGATGAACGCAGCCTGCTTGAAACTTTAAATGTTTTCCGTGAGTACGCCTCCTTGTCTGGGGCTGCTCTTAATTACTCGAAGAGTTGTTACTTTTTTGTGGGGTTTACCCAGACTCGTATTACATCTTCAATACCTTTGCAGTGGTGCGCGCAGATGCGCATTTTAGGTGTGACCTACGACTGTGCTGGAATATGGAATGGTGTGTGGTCTTCGGTCGTCGAAGACATTACAGCTCGTGTGCGAAGGGCGCAGACATTCGATTTGCCTCTGCTTGAGAGGCGCTACCGGGTTCAGTCCGTCATGCTCGGTGCCTTCTGGTACCTCTGCTACACTGTTAAACCACCCCTCCGTGTCATAAGGCGAGTGCAGACTACAGTTTTTTCGTTCTTTTGGTCAGGCGGAACCGAGCTTGTGGCCCGCGCTGTTCTTGGACAACCACGGGAGAGAGGAGGGTTTGCCTTTCCAAATTTGTCCGTCACGTCCTCGCTGTTAGCGTTGAAGAGTATTTTGCGTATCCTGCTAGGAAACGCGTCTCCGGCGCGAATCCTGGCTCGGTACTTTTTGGGCCCTTCTTTACGCTTTTTGGATCCGGCGGCCCCTGTTAATCATGGACCCCAGTCAGAGCAACCTACAGCTTTCTACGCTTCATCAGTGGCCTTTTACAGGCATGTTAGAGCAGTAGCACCTGCTGTCAACATCGTTGCAGACCGTGTGGTGGACATTATGGGCACGCTATTGTTACCTGTTGTGCCGGCGTCTCGCCGCTCACCTATGCGCCGGGTTCAGTGGGCGCGTTTAGCGTCGACACCTCTCCCAGATCATCTACGTGACTTTGTCTGGAAACTTGGCTGGGCAGTGCTCCCTACTTGTGATCGGTTAGAACGGTGGGGTGTGTTACGCTCCAGTACCTGTCCTAATTGCCCGCTCCCGGAATCTAATCGCCACGCTACAGTCACCTGTGTTGTAGCGCGTGTCTTTTGGCGCGCGGTTCATGCGGGATTTCGTGGGCAGGGCATTTCGTGCTTCGTCTCCCGCGGCCGCTTCCCCAGCGGCCGTTTTGCTCGCCTGTTAATAGTTGCAGGTCTTTTTAGTTTATGGCGCAGTCGATGCGCCGCGGTCGCTAGTGGCTTTCGACGCCGCGCTGTGTGGCCAATTCTCGGCCGTCTCCGACGGGAGCTGATCAGTTTTTTGTCCGAGGAACTCTCTTTCTTGGGTGAGGAAGAGTTTCTCCGACAGTGGTCGTGCCCATTTATTTCTGTAAATAACGGTCGTATTGTCTTGGTTTTTAGGCCAAACTGGCGCTAAAGTATCCTTTTCAATGTTTCAATGTCCAGTTATTGCCTTTTCGCTCTTCTGACAATCGGTATATATGCATTCCTATTTTACATCGCCCATTCCTGTTAGTTACTTAGAAATGTTTATGGTACCTCTTTAATTGGCTCGCCTTACATGTGTCATGTGTTCTTGTAAATGTGAATGTATCTAGTAACCTTGGCATGTGTACATATGTAAATAAAATTTTTTCTAAACAGGAAATGTATCTGTCTCTCATATCTCGGTGGACACCTAAACCTCGCCGTAACGGCAAGGGAAGAAGATGGGAGTGAACGAAGACACCGTATTCACTAGGCGCACCTTTGTTCATTCCAAACCATCGAGCTGGCATGGCGGAGTGGTAGCGTGCTCGACTCGCACTCCGGAGGCCGGGGTTCGATTCCCAAGCTCGGCCAATTTCTTACTCGGTTTTATTAATTAATCTGGTCTGACTAGAAAGGTTAATTGGAGGAATTGGTTAAGTAAGCAATTAACTAAACTCAGTCAAACTTACTTGGAGCATCACTATACGTTCCCTTTAATTGGTGGTGGTGGTGAAAACTTTTAATTTCTGAAATAGAGTTTGGGAGCCACAGAGTGGCCACGCTACATGGTCGGCGTCCCTAGTCCGGGACACCGCATGACAATGCCCCGTCTCTAGCCCGTTTCACCAGAGCCCTTTGGGACTCAAGCGAGGAGCAGTTGAGAAGGGCAGTCTCCCATGCCTCTCTGGAAGGGGTAGGGGAAGGGGGGAGGTGGGGATTTTGAGTACATGCCCACACCATGTTGAAGATATCACAGGTCTCCCCACAGTGTGGGCATCGCCCATCCGTGTTAGGATCGTAATGCTTTAAGATTGCAGGACAGAGTAGAGTACCTGTCTGCAGGCGCCTTAAAGTTCGCTCCTCCGTCTTACTCAGCCCCTTTGCAGGGGCCGGGAAAAGGCGGTGGATGTCGCTATAATGCGTTATAATTTCCTTGAATCGCAGCAGCGGCTGGTTAGTCTCCGAGCCAGAAGAGCTGGGATGAGGAGCCCGGTGAGTAAGCGCTCGGGCAGCCGCGTCAGCGGCCTCATTACCTCGTAAGCCCTGGTGGCCAGGAGCCCAAATGATTCTTTTGGGTGTTGGATCAGTGGCAGTCCGTCTTAGAATGCAAGCAGCTAAGGGGGAGATCTCCCCTGCCAAGTAATGATCACATGCTTTTCGGGAGTCCGTAATGATGATTCTCGAATTGGCGTGGGCGGCAGCAAGCGCTATCGCTACTTCCTCGGCTCGCATTGAATTCGGGGCTCGAAAAGAGAGTCCATCAACGTGCATTTCCTGGTGAACGACAGCGGCCGTGTAAAATCCCGTGGGCGATGGGCCTGCTACGTCTACATAATATACACCGGGTCGGGAGCCGTGTTGTCTCTCAAGAGCCCGAGCCCGCGCTTGTCGCCTGTTTACGTGCATGTCGGTGTCCATGTTACGGGGGAGCGGGGAGACCCAGAGCATATGGCGCCACAGTACTGGGATACGCTCCGCCTCCTCTGGAGTGCAGTCGTGTTGGATGTGTAAGCGGTTTAG
The DNA here is from genome assembly GCF_055824585.1 of Amblyomma mixtum. NCBI lineage: Eukaryota > Metazoa > Arthropoda > Arachnida > Ixodida > Ixodidae > Amblyomma > Amblyomma mixtum. The sequence continues at coordinate 96,091,363 of NC_143016.1, forward strand.
CAGGCGGCGCCCAGGGGCCGTCTGCATGAGCCGCGTGTATTGGTTCACGAGGTGGGCCTCCCGCAGCTCCTGGTAGGAGTTTAGCACCCCCAATGCCTTGAGTTTGGCATTAGAGGTAGTCACCGGGAGATCCAGGGCTCGCTTAGTTGCCTTGCGGATGACAGCGTCTATTCGCGCCTCGTCTTGCTTAGTAGTGCGGAGATATGGCACGGCGTAGAGGATCCGGCTAGTCACGAAGGCATAGACGAGCCGAAGCGCGTCCCTGCCCCGCAGACCGCCCCGCTTGTTGGAAACGCGGCGGATCATGCGCCCTACCTGTTCGCCTACTCTCTTGAGTTTCAGAATGGTGGAGTCCGGTCTGAGTCTGTGGTGAATGAAAAGGCCCAGAATACGGAGCTCCTCCACCTCTCTAATAGGACCTCCTGACAGAGAGATGTGAATTGCTGTCCTATCCTTTGGGTTCGCTCTGACATGCAAAAGCTCTGATTTCGCTGGAGCACATTGGAGCCCACAGTCAATGGCATACGCATCGACTATGGAAGCGGCCTGCTGAAGGCGGGCCTCCATGTCCCCAAGGCTCCCCTCAGTGGTCCAAATTGTAATGTCATCTGCATACAACGCGTGTTGAATGCCTTCCACCCGGGCCAGTTGGCTTGGGAGGTGCATCATAGCTATGTTGAACAGGAGCGGTGATAACACCGCTCCCTGAGGTGTACCCCGTGTTCCCATCATGTAAGGGCCGTATTCCTCGCCCTCAATCCGAAGAAAGGCCTGGCGATTAGTCAAGAAATTTCTTACATACGCGTAGGCCCTAGCCCCACAATCGGTAGAACTCAAGTTGGCCAGGATGCTTCCGTGTTTAACATTGTCGAAAGCTCCTTTCAGATCAAGGGCGAGGATGGCTTTGTCATTGTGTTGCATAGTTGTGGGTCGTATTACATCCCTGTGCGGCTGGAGAAGGACATCCTGTGCAGACATGTGGGGGCGAAACCCGAACATGGTAACTGCAAAGAAGCCCTTACTCTCCAGGTATGGAGAGAGGCGATCCCGAACCATCGTCTCCATAAGCTTGCCCACACATGAGGTCAGTGATATGGGCCTCAGGTTGTCCGTATTCACGGCCTTACCTGTTTTAGGGATAAACGTCACAAGTGACGTTTTCCACTCGGGAGGGAGTGGACGACCGTCCCAGATCTGGTTGATGTATTCTAATAAATGGAGGTAGGCTGAGTCCGGTAGGTTCGCCAACAGGTTCACTGTTATGTGATCCCGTCCCGGAGCCGTACCCCGGCGCATTTTTGCTAAGGCCGCCTTAAGGTCGTGCAACTCAAAAGGGGCATCAAGTGTTTCATTAGGCCTGCCAGAGTACATGTACTCAGGCCCAGGCGGGTCCTCCGTACGACAAAGATATCTGTCGCACAGAGTGTCCGCAAGTTGCGCCGTCGTACCTTGATACCCTTGCAGAGCCCGCCGGAGCTGCTTTTGCGTCTCCCCTCTCGTTTGAGAGGGGTCGATTAGACTGCGAAAGAGACGCCACGTCCCCTTCGAGCTCATCTGATTAGCTGCGGCTTCGCAGCGTGCTATCCAATTTGAATCTGAGAGTTCGGCAGCATACGCTGCAGCTTGCTCTGTGAGTTTGACTATGCGGTCGCGTAATTTGCGATTAGTTTTCTGCTTTTTCCACCATTTAGTTAAGCTCCGGCGCGCCTCCCACAAATGCAGGAGGTGGGTGTCCACTGCGAGGATCTCTTCGGTGGTTTGTAGTGTTGTGACGTGTTGTTTCTGAATGTTGTATATGTGGTTAGCCCACTCCGCGTAGCCGCCGGAAAATAGTACGGGAGGGATAGTGTGATTTCGGAATTTGTGCCAATCGGTCAGCTTGGCCTGACCCCATTTTTTGCGCGCTGCCTTCGCCATGAGTGTAATCCGGAGAAGGAGGTGATCGCTGCCTAGAGAATCTCCCAAGTTCTCCCAAGCAGCCGCTCTAGCATTTTTGACGAGAGAAAGGTCTGGACACGTGTCGCGGGTTACCGAATTCCCCACTCGGGTGGGATACGCCGGGTCCGTGAGCAACGTGAGGCTGAGTGTGGAGATGAGCTCCGCCAGCTTACGTCCTCTTGCCTGTTCGAAGTGGTAGCCCCAATGAAGGCTGGGAGCATTGAAGTCTCCAACGATCACTAGAGGCTCTTTGGCTGCCATTTTTATCGCGCGAAGGAAGATTTCGTTAAAAGTTACGCGCGGCTTATGCGGAGGGCAGTATATGTTGAGGATATGTATTGACGGGTCGCGGCGTCTGAGAGGCAGTACCCGGACCATTGTATATTCTTGCTCGGTACTCAAGTCTAAGTCGACCTGAACCCCGGTGTAAGCCTTATTCACCAGGATGCACGTAGAGGGGCCCCCCTGAAAGGTGCTGTAGCCTGATAATTTAGCATCTATGCCGGGCTCCTGCAGGGCAACGAGTGCCGGCATGTCACCTAGGGACTGCAGGTAGAGCTGGAGGTGTGACCGTTTTTTCCAAGCCCTGAAACCCCTGCAGTTCCATTGAATGATTTGGAATTTTTCAAGGTTTTTATCATTCCTATTAGATGTGCTAGCCATGTTGTTCTATTTATTTACGGGGGAGCGGTCTAGCTCTGGCCGGGAGCCAGCGCAACCCCAGCGAGAGGCCGCACCGACCCAACAGCTGCCGAGCCTGAACCGTGTTCCTTCGCTGCCTGGCGGGAGGCTGTCTTACGTTTGAGGTGAAGGGATTCGGAGCTAGTGGCGTTCTGAATTTGGGTGCTGACCCAGGGCTGCACGGCTTTAAGGACCGAGTCAGTGACCTGGGCCATAAGGTCGGGAAGTGCTTGCGTTAAAGCTGCCTTGAACATGTCCTGGAAGGACTCGCGGACTGCTGACATGATTTGATTCGGGAGGGCCGCCACTTGCTCCTCCAGTTGCTCGGTTTGGCGCTGCAGTGCCTCTAGGCCGGCGACGCGACCAGCTGATCCAACTACCGTGTCCCCGCTCTGCCGCGAGACGCTAGTGAGGCAAGATGTTACGGATGATCCGTCATCCTCGTCATCTGGCTCAGCTTCTTGCATTGGTTCGGACGACCCGGCCTGTTTGGCCTCTAATTCCTGAATTTTGCGCGCTAGAATTTGGTTCTGGCGCCTGAGCTCCTCTACCTGCTGCTGTAGGGCGGTTTCGGTAGGGGAGGGACGGGTAGGGGAGGGACGGGTAGGGGGCCCAGAGACTGCCCTACTCCAACTGCTCACCTGTGATTGGACGGGTGCCAAGGGCGGGAAGTCCCTGGCGTTGAGGGCCGGGGGCATCGCCTGGGTCGCGGACTTGACAGGTTTCGATGTGCCGGGTTTGGCCTTGATTTCCTGATCGGCTGGCGCTTTCTTGGCCTTGGGCGGAGGAGCCTGCTTGGGCCCCGTCTTTGTCTTCGGTTTCGATCCGGATGGGGAGCTCGCTTTGATGGCTTTCCGGAACCGCCCAGCACAGCCAGGACCGTTTCGACCAACTGAAAAGCGTGACATTTCTGTCGGCAGCTCCTGCTTGCAACGATGAGGCATTAAAGGCTTCCGCCTTAATAAAGAACCATCGGCGGCGGCGCGGCGCAGCGAAATGGCATCACGACTGCCGCACCCGACACACCCTGACTTTCGTCTTTATGCTTCCACCTGCGCTGGAAGATTGTTCATTTTGTACACGTCGTGAGGATATTGTAAAGCAGCAATTTTTCTGGCGATCCGGAACGAAACTGCAAACACGCTGCAAAGTGTACGAGTCGACTGAGACAAAATAAGCCCAAGTGTTCAAAATAAACACCTGAGAACAGTAAGCCAGACACCATGAAGCTGTACTTTAAAGAGAAGGCATTGAAAGCTGCGATGGAAATGGCAAAGGGAAATAACCTTTACGCACGCACACTAGCAGGCGTCGTTGTGTTTAGTTCTGTAATAATATTGCTACATAGGTGTTGTAAAAATTGGATTAAACCTCGTCTATAACAACGAGCTGCGTTGTTATTTGCGTTCCCGCCACCGCCTAAGAAAAAAATGGCTGAGGTTTAACTTGGTTAACCCTGGTCAGATGCGAAGCATATTGATGGCTAGGCTTGATAATACATGGCTTTCCTTGGTTGAATACTTGGTCATTTTAATACAACCACTAGAAGCCTTCGTCGTGGGGGAATACAACGGCATGGCTACAGCGGAACGCCCTAACCCTGAGACACGCGTTGGGTGGGCGCCTGGATTGCTACGGAAGCCCCGTCCGCCTGCCCGGTGGAGCGAGAGTTTCACCTGCACCGAGTGTGAACGCGCGTTCGAAATGCGCGGGAATGCCGCTCGAGGACATTCCGGTGTCTGTGCGATGGCATCGTTCTCCCTCTCCCAGCGCGTGACGGCGATCTGTCGTGACGTCATATGTCACGTGATATGTCACGTGGTGTGACGTCACTGTAGCGCGTGGTCTGCACGGCGTGCAACCACAGCGACGGCGCGAGGTGGACCCCCATCTTCCTCTGTCGTGACGTCATGTGTCACGTGGTATGTCACGTGGTGTGACGTCACTGTACCACGTGGTGTGCACGGCGTGTAACCACGGCGAAGGGCTGTAGTGTACCTCCGTCTTCCTCTGTCGTGACGTCATGAGTCACGTGGTATGTCACGTGGTGTGACGTCACTGTACCACGTGGTGTGCACGGCGCGTAACCACGGCGAAGGGCTGTAGTGTACCTCTAGTAATATGCTTCGCATAAAACCAGCGGGTTGCTGTTATTCTGAGCCTCCTCCTCAAATATATCTCTGAAGACTTTCTGAGTGTAATCTTGCGTGAACGAAGATAGTTTCAACAGTGTTTCTTGGTTCACTGAAGCTGCATTTCTGATACCCAAGCATCATTAAGGTTTTCTTTAATTATTAAACTCAGCGTCATACCTTTTCGCATGGGCTCTGGTTCATGTCGTAACATAGATTTGATTTATCCCACCTTTCTCGCACTCCTAAAGGCAATTTGCAGCTGGTGCCCATTAGCTGCCTGTCTACAATATCACTTACAGGCTTCAATATTACACTGTAAGAACAATGGCAAGTGACAAATTCGTAAAGAATACGAGGATATATACATCAGGCCTCCAAGCTCGTTCCTGAGCCCAGGGCCGATGGTTTATTTTTATATTCCTTCTTAAATATGAAGCTTAGCGCCCAGACTATTTTTCTTCTCGGACGCAAACATGCAGGCCTCTTATATTTTTATATAACTATATAAACTATTTTATATAACTATGTAAACTATATAAACTACTTTTATATTCCTTCTTAAGTATGAAACTTAGCGCCCAGATTATTTTCCTTCTCGGACGCAAACATGCAGGCCTCTTATATTTTTATATAATCCGTTATACACTCTAAGTTTTAGCTCAAATCCTGCGTGTGTAATATCGCGTTTTTCGTTTCGTCGTGCCCTCCTACGCTGTTTAACAAGACCTGCTCCGGGGGCACATATAAGCCGTTTTACTTCGCTTACAGGGCGATCACGCCCCCATATACAAGTGAGAACTTCTTTATTATAGAAACCGAAGGCACGAACGTTCTCAGCATCTGCGAGGAAAACACTGGATAGTTTATAAACTACTTCTTCACGCAGTACTTTTAGAAGACTCTTCCATTCTTTAACCGCTCAGCCGCCCTATGAGGCAGGCCTCATGTCGTATTTAAGAGCTCAGCCAACCGCCGCTTTGACGTTGAGACTTGGAGTTCGTATCCATCCGAATGCTGGCCTTCAGAGGCGAAATTATTAAACAGCTTCCACTGCTTACAGTCTTATCACTCACGAAAAGTTCTTGGTCTGGTGCTGCTCGTTCCTGGATTCTGCGCACTAGGATGACACTTGTTTACCGTTCACGATAAATATTATACTGGTTTCTTGCTGCTACTACATAACTTACTATAATTGATTTCCACCAATGTAAGCTCAGCACATATTTTTTCCTTGCTCTAGGCACGATCCCCGGCTCAAAGGATGAAGCTTTCCTTCGGGAACTTCAAAAGAATGATCCTAAGTGCCTTGCTGCAGCCTGTGATAACACCGAGAATAATTTTCTTACAAGTATTTTGCTCAGTCAAGCCTAGCTGTACTGCTCATTTTTTTCACTAACTTAAGTCGTTTTCGCATTGGGCATCGGAAGGGCTCAAAGCTCGCAGTCAACGCTCCGACAGAATTAAGTACTCACCGGAACGATGCAGCTGCAATTCTCGGTAGGCATTCCAGGCGTAGTAGTCCATTTAGACTGTCTTCATTTTCAGCGTGTTTCGAATCTTGGTTTATGCATGATTCATATATGATAAATACTGTGGCAATATAATTATTCTTGTTTTTTTTTTTAGTCGAAACTTCACTGCGATAACAGGAGATATACACAAACACTGTTCGGACCGATAGCTACAAAGGCTAGTAGCCGGTCTGATGTAAAAATTACTTGCAGTTCAGCCGCAGAGCGCGGTGGACTAAAGAGTTAATTATGATGTACACAATAGTATAGGTTTACAAAAATTACGCAGCAAAAAACCAAGAATAAGATAGGAGACTACAAGAAGAACATAAAGAATACAAAAAAGAAATATACTGCTTTTCGCGTCTATGTTTCCAATGCTGGCTGTATACTTAATACTGTAGCAATATAAGTACTCTTTATTTAGATACTGCCTTCACTTCCAATCTTGAAAAAAAAATGAAGCTATAGGGGATGAACGGATAGAGAGTTTCATTATTGTCCCATCCCCCGTCCAGGTAATGCAACAAATGTTTGAAACGTGTCCATACTAAACTGACTGCGTGTGTAATGTGCTTGCACAGATATTCTGCCATACCAGGCCATGCACATACAAACATACATATACTCCCGGTGTTTAAGCGCATAGTTGCAGTAATTTGCTTTCTGGCATAAAATACGAGTTCCTCGGTATGTCAGTGTCCACGGCGGCTTGCGTTTGAAACGACTCACGAGATGTCGTTTTGTATGTTGGGGAACTAAAACCTAACACTCATTAAACTTCTGACCATGACATTTAAATGCTTCAGTTTCACAACACGTCTCGTTGAGTAAAACCTTGATATCTGAGCTTGCAGGGGAATTTTCTCGTTTCACAAGGCACTTGCTGTAAAACAGGACGCACCACGTCCATCGCTATGTTTAATTGTGATGCTGGTAAACCACTCAAGGTTACACTACATATCAAATAAATATTTTCGAAATCACAAGGCCACGCAGCCGCCGCCATATATCAGTTAGTAGAGGGATGTACTTGGTGTGCGTCCTTGCCTTGGTCCAGATGTTACCGCCACCAAGTTCTTGGTCCTGCTTTTATATTCTGCAAAATTACCTGCAATCTGAATTAGTTACAAATTAAATTTATTATTTAACGACTATAAAAATACATGACGCAACATTTCTTAAGGTCTCCCTTCCTTTAAAAGGATGCTGCAATGTTTCCTTCTATCGCGTAAAACGGTTGCTTGCACCAAATACGTGCTATTTGGGCATTCTATTATTCTGTAAGAATTATTCTATAAGGATAACCTGGACTTAATAGTATCTTAAAGTTCGTGCCAATGTCTCGCGCAGCGCGAAAGTGCATGTATTTCAAGAGGGAGGGAAACAGAAGGGCGGAAAGGCAGGGAGGTTAACCAGTCGATGCCAAGCAGGCCGAACTTATTTCGGCGTCCTGTTTAACGGCATTCAAAACGCATGTCATTCCCTCTGCTACTAAGGTTATTGTGAAAGGATTTATTTCCATTGGTTACCTTATTACGTGTCGTCCATCCGTACTTTCCGTTTTTTTTTAATTCAGTGTTGCTCTCGCTTTGCTTAGATGGCCGACTATGGCGCACGTCGAATCTATATCTACACATGCGCGGGCGGGGACGTAAACATCAGCGTCTCGTGTCGATAAAAACTATCGAGTAGGAGCGGGAACAAGTTCATGAAGAATGGGATATTTTATTCGGTAAGAGTGAACGCCTAAAAGCTTATGTCCTGTTCCGGCGGCAACACAAAAAACAGGGTCATTAAATATTTCACAGAAACGTCGGAACGGTTCATCTCGCACAAGGGGTAGTGTTATGTTTTGCCGTGCTAGTAGCGTGTCCCACCAGGCATCGGGTCCAGGATCACCGCCGCATTGCCGAAGGAGGAAGGAAACGTGGGCCGGAGACGGGGAGTAGGGGAAGTGAAGGAAAAACTGTATTTACATTATTTACATTATGTACATAGAGCGGGACTGAGAATGGCTCTCAGTGGAAGGGGAACGTCTTCGTCAACCGTAGTCGACTGGAGCTAGCAGGCTTCTCTCGGCCACACTCACGGCCGAGTTAAATATCGTTCGGTTTCCCCAGATCCCTGGCTGGGGAATAATGGTCGACGAGCACTGTCCAATCGGATGGACCGAAGGGGACGTTCTTGTTACCACCCACGGCTGGGCAGGTGAGGGCTTTTCCACTCTCTCGCAGCTGGGTCGATGAGAGGGGGAGATGCCGACTCATCCAGCCCTGCGGGAAAGGAATCTCCCGAAGTCTTCCAGCAGGTGAATGAACCCGCCTCCCCGCCGGTTGCCCAGAACGCGAGTCGGGGACACAGAATTCTTCAATTAACCGCCAGCGTGACTGGCGCCGGCACGTCGCCTCCGCCGTGGTCGCTCGGACAATACCTCCGGCGCGTCTCCGGCCTTCGCCGCTATAGTGGTCACCTCCGCTCAAGGAATTTCGCTGGGGTTACTGCTGACAATGGCCCTAGACATTCCTGCTACACTAATCCGCTGAGGCTCGGAGGGGCATTCCAAGCATCCCACTTCCCATGGTCGTCGCGAGGTTGTCGGCCTTCTTGATTGTTCACGGTAGCTGCTTGATCGGGCCCACGTGGTCCGAAGTACGGTCACAACAGCACGTCCGCCGCCCGAAGAGGTCTCGTAGTGGTTGCAGCCAACGCTGCTGCGCGCAGAGACCTGGAGTTGTGTCCGTTCGGCTTTTGGTCACAGCTGGGCCCAAAGGTTCTTCTTGCTTCGTTGACAACTGCAACGGTCTCAACCAGCAAGGTACACAGCCCAACAAGCAGAAAGCGCCAAACCGACTTTAAGAACTGCCAAGCTGTTTTCGGTCGACAAAGCCTGTTTAGAGAAAACGAGCTGTCGCGTGAAATTTACGTCCTCCTCCGAAAGTTTCCAAGTTTGACCAAACCAGAATACACAGAGCTTGTTTAGCCAAAAGGGAAAAATTTCCTAAAATTTTGGGGGGGTGCCGTAGCACGGTTTTTTTGTCACAGAAAGCCACCGCCCGTGAGAGCACAAAGGGAAGGTGGAGCTGCTGAACACACATACAAAACAGACAAAAATGATTCCCGCTAAAGCAAAAAACAAAATACAAATTTGCATAGCGGATTAACGTCCGGGGAGTCAGGAAAGGGCATTACACGGGAAAGCTTCGGCTGAGGCCATCAGCGTTGCCATTACTCGCACCGTTCGGCAACGCATGTGAACTGAGTCCCGCAACGCCAAGCTCCGAAATTTCGCTCTCATTTCGCATAGGAGAGTGTAATGAACAAAAGACAAAAAACAAGCATTAAACTCAATATGAGATTATGCGTCATATCCGCCCCTTGCGCGGCCGTGGTCCGACAGCTGCTTTAGCAGATGAGACATTACATAATGCTAGGAATTTCAGCTTGCATTTCTGTACAGGAGAGTTAAATGAACAAAAGAAACAAGCATTCAACTCAAGACGGGATTATTCCTCGAATCCGTCTGCAAACGGCGTTGCGATCAGAGGAATTTACTGCTTCCTATTCTTCAGCCGCCCCCTGCGCGGCCGCGGTCCGATAGCTGCTCTAGCAGGTGCAACAGGACACAAGGCTAGGAATTTCAGCTTGGGACCCTTAACTGTTCCTCGTCCAAGTCTCGCTGTTCTGAAGTTTGGCTGACGCTCAGAAAGCAGAATGCGAGAAGGGAACGAACGAGTGCGAATGCCGTGCCAGCGTATCCGTCCCTCTCGGATTGGGTTCGCGCGTTGCGTTCTCATGGCTTGTGTTCCCACGGGGAGGGTGCGAACTCTTGAGCACCGAGGTGCCAAATTGGGGCGGCTACACGGTTCGGATTTCAGTCGAGCAGTCAACAAGAGCCGCACTTTCCCCTTAATTAACTCTTCCCGTTTGGCCACCTCTGTACTCTTCCGCTCCGTGGAAACCCTCGCTGTTGGTTTGCGGGGCGCGTCACTAGCCATCGCGGAACCGTCACAGGTTAAGTCGTCGGCGCTCGCCTCATTGTCAGTTTGTGATCCAGCCTGCTCTGGCTCACTACCGTGAGAGTTTATGAGGGTTACAGGGCCACGTTTGCCCTCTTCACCCGCGTGCTCTGCTGGCGCTGCGAATTCTGGAGCCTTGGAACTGGTGAGGACCTGCGCAGCGTTATCTTCAAGACTAAGGCCCTTTTCTTTGGGCAGCATATCCAAGCGATTTGGGAAAATCGAGGGATGCTGCATAGGCAGGTCTTGGGAGACGGCTGCCTCGGTCAGACGCAGCTCGAGCGGGCTCTCGATCGCGACGCGGGCAGTAAGTTGGTCGTGTTGGATACCTTTCCTATCCTTATACTGGCGGTACAGCAGGCCAGGACGGAGCTGGAAAGGTATGTTCTTCCGTGACACACCTATGTCACTTTGGTGACTCAAGTTGCGTAGAGATTGGTCTTTCTCTTGCTCAGCGGTGAACGTTTCTCTGTCCACACGAAGGAGTTCGAGAAAGCCATCTGAGTGGGGCAACACTAGATTGGAATTCAATTCCTCACCTAGCTCCAGCTCATCACTTGCGCCTGATTCGGAAGACTCACTATAGCTTGCACTACTATCGGTGCTCTTTACCCCTGTGCAAGAAGTGAGTAAGTCCTGGGCTGGCTCGTCATTAGGTAGCGCGGAGCCGTCACAGCTTAAGTCGCCGGCGTTCGTCTCATCGTCTGTTTGTGACAAAGCCTGCTCTAGCTCATCACCGTGAGAATTTACAGGCTTCGGGCTTACAGGTTGAGGTTTGCCCTCTTCAACCACGTGCTCTGCTGGCGCTGCGACCTCACGAGCCTTCGAAATGGTAAGGAACTGCGCAGCATTATCTCCAAAACAAAGGCCTTTTTCTTTGGGCAGCATATCCAAGCGATTTGAGAAAATCGAGGGATGCTGCTTAGGCAGGTTTTGGGAGACGGCTGCCTCGGTCAGACGCACCCCGAGCGGGCTCTCGATCGCGACGCGGGCAATAGGCAAAGACACACTGGTTTCATTGGAGCATAACTCAATTTCGGGTGTTTGGTCGCGAGCGGCTGTCCTTCCCTGATTGTTGAACTGATCATTGTTTCGAGGCAGCGCTGAGGCGCATTCCTCGCTTACAATAGAACTTGCAGTTGCCGCTTTCAGCGCGCGACTGCTTTCTGGAGGACTACCTTTTTGCGCTGCGCCTACGCCTATCTGGGTTGCAAGGACAATCTGTGCGGCATCGCGCTTTTCAGCTAACGCCGCACTCTGGCCTGGAGCCCCACAGTCGCTGTCAGGTTTGCCCTCTTCAACTACGTGCTCTGCTGGCGCTGGGAATTCACGAGCCTTCGAAGTGGTAAGGATCTGCGCAGCGTTATCTCCAAAACAAAGGCCCTTTTCTTTGGGCAGCATATCCGAGCGATTTGAGGAAATCGAGTGATGCTGCTTAGGCAGGTTTTGGGAGATGGCTGCCTCGGTCAGACGCACTCCGAGCGGGCTCTCGATCGCGACGCGGGCAATGGGCAAAGACATGCAGTTTTCATTGCCGACTTTAATTTCTTTTCGCGCCGAAACCTCCTGATTTAATGTCGAATTCCTCTCGGCGCGCTTCGCCTCTAAAATTTGTTGCAACTCCAAACGCTTTAGAGCAATTTCTTTATCTAACCTGTCAGCCTCCTTTTTAGCGGCTTCCTTGCGGTAAAGGCGTTCTTTTTCAACCCTGTCGGCCTCCTCCTTGCGTTCTTTTTCAACCCTGACGGTCTTCTCCTTGCGTTCCTTTTCAACCCTGTCGGCCTCCTCCTTGCGTTCTTTTTCAACCCTGACGGCCTTCTCCTTAGCGTTCCTGATTCCCTCCTGAATGACTTCCCAGGTCTCCCAAATTTTGTCACCCTCCTCCTTAGCACCACATTCCTTAATAGCCTCAATCAGCTGCGGCTTTCTGTGACTTTTCCTGGCCTCAATACCCAGCTTTTCACACAGCAACATCAACTCTGGCTTCTTTAGCTTGCTCAAATCCATGGCAATTCCCGAACGAGGACTTTCAAAAATAAGCTGCTACGTGAAATGCTTAAGCGAGCACGTGCAGAAAAACAATCTACAGGTAGTGATAAATTTCCAGAGTTATCAAGCCTGGCAGATTCTTAAAGAAAGTCAAGCGCTCACCACTGCTGAAGCCAGGACCAAGCGTGGAAGATCCCGCCGCTGCCAACCAGTTCTTATGTTTTGCCGTGCTAGTAGCGTGTCCCACCAGGCATCGGGTCCAGGATCACCGCCGCATTGCCGAAGGAGGAAGGAAACGTGGGCCGGAGACGGGGAGTAGGGGAAGTGAAGGAAAAACTGTATTTACATTATTTACATTATGTACATAGAGCGGGACTGAGAATGGCTCTCAGTGGAAGGGGAACGTCTTCGTCAACCGTAGTCGACTGGAGCTAGCAGGCTTCTCTCGGCCACACTCACGGCCGAGTTAAATATCGTTCGGTTTCCCCAGATCCCTGGCTGGGGAATAATGATCGACGAGCACTGTCCAATCGGATGGACCGAAGGGGACGTTCTTGTTACCACCCACGGCTGGGCAGGTGAGGGCTTTTCCACTCTCTCGCAGCTGGGTCGATGAGAGGGGGAGATGCCGACTCATCCAGCCCTGCGGGAAAGGAATCTCCCGAAGTCTTCCAGCAGGTGAATGAACCCGCCTCCCCGCCGATTGCCCAGAACACGAGTCGGGGACACAGAATTCTTCAATTAACCGCCAGCGTGACTGGCGCCGGCACGTTGCCTCCGCCGTGGTCGCTCGGACAATACCTCCGGCGCGTCTCCGGCCTTCGCCGCTATAGTGGTCACCTCCGCTCAAGGAATTTCGCTGGGGTTACAGCTGACAATGGCCCTAGACATTCCTTCTACACTAATCCGCTGAGGCTCGGAGGGGCATTCCAAGCATCCCACTTCCCATGGTCGTCGCGAGGTTGTCGGCCTTCTTGATTGTTCACGGTAGCTGCTTGATCGGGCCCACGTGGTCCGAAGTACGGTCACAACAGTAGATAGATCCGTTTACAGTACCGCCGTATGTGCGCATGATAATGTGTCTATTTATTTTGCCATCAGCACTTTTCCTGCATTAACATTATTACAGGATGGCCACTTGAAAAACAACCCACCTCCGCTTAGATGGCAAACGGTGTATGCGATATCAACAAAGCGTTTTGTTATGTAAATGCTTCGAGAATACTGTTTCCCTCGTTACTTTTTCCTAAAGTTTTAACAGACCTCTTCTGCCGGGTCGAGTCATTCACAGCGTCGTGATTCAATTATGATCTGTCATATGTATTCGCCCTGGAAAAGACCGTTTGTAGAAGAACCGTTGTATTCCTTTCCTTTGCTGAGTGCAATAAAGACCCCATATTAAAATGGCTTTAAAATCAAAGAAAGGGAACAGGAGAGGCTAAACGATATATATCCAGGCGAATCAATGCAGCTTCGCGGTGCCGAACTTTTCGACCGTCGCAGAAGTGTCTTCAATGAGAGGACAACATTTGCCACTTCTAGTACGTGTTACGCAATAACTTGATTCATTAATGAAATTTCACAAATTTCTCCTCATTAAAGACGAAGATGTGCAAAGGTGTGCTTGGACTCTATTTTAAAAGACTATGGTAGGACACTTAAGCCTCGCTTTTAAGGGTACAACGCAAAAGCATTAATGGATTCTTCTGCTCAGGATCCTCGAGTACTCACACAGCGATTCGCTTCTTGTCGCACATACGCTTCTTCACGTTACGCAATGTTATCTTTCACACCACACGACGTTTTTTTTTAATTCACACAACGTTCTCGGTTATGTCACAGGATACTTTATCACATCATGAAATGTTTAATCAGTGTACACATCTCAGACTACTCACTCATACCGGGACGTAACACCACAAACACACTGCTCATATTCTACCTTTCTTATTAAGGCGAAAGCCTTTAATGTCTCATCGTTGTAAGCAGCAGTTGTCGACAGAAATGCCACGCTTTTCAGTTGGTCGAAACGGTTTTGACGTCACAGTGCGCGAATTTCAAACGGGGCCAATCGTACTTTGGCTAGTAACCATGCAACCAATTGAAGGTATCGTATAGTGATGCTCCAAGTAAGTGGGACTGAGCCTAGTTAATTGCTTAATTACCGAATTAGCCTAATTAACTTTTCTAGTCCGGCCATATAAATAAATAAAACCGAGTAGGAATTTGGTCGAGGTCGGGAATCGAACCCCGGTCTTCGGCGTTAGAGACGAGCATGCTATCCACTCCGCCATGCCACCTCTTTTTTTTTCTTTCATGGTATTTATTTACATGGGTTTGTATACAAAGCATATATATACATATGTGTGTGCAACGCCTCCTCTAATTTTACAATGCCTGCCGAGTAGGGCCGATCCGACCGTCGAAAACCCTCTCCTGTCCTCCTTTCCTACTCTCCCCCGTCGGCTAGCCTTCGCGCCTGCTGTGCGTCTGTGGGGGAGAGGACCATCTGGGTGGAGCCAGACAACGGAAAGCGGTCGAGGCCACTTTGTTATAATTTCTATCTTTCTTCGTGAGGCGGCGCTCTGCATCCTTCATGACCATCAGGCTGCCTGTCAGGTATGGACGCGTCATTGAGCGCGCTGTTCGTGGCGCTGCTCACCGTGAAGCGCTGGTCATCGCGAAGCCGCTGTAGGCGCTGGTTTTAAAAGGAGTCACAGAGAGTGCGGCGTTGGCATTGCAACGGAAGCCTGTGGCGGCTTTGCCGAATCATGTCGGTCTTTTAGCTAAGCTACAACGCTAAAACATTCCGGGAGAGGAACTTAAACTGCTTGGCGAAAATGTGAAATCAGATGGTAAGCGTATTTAGTAATAAGTTATGCTATTTTGGCTTTGGATTCTATCATGTTCAGTAACGAAAATTGGAGAATGAAATTAAGAAGGCATGGCAAATCTTCACGACAAGGCATTTTTCAAGACTACCAGACAACAATAGCTTTCAAGTCGTAGTTGTACTTTTGTCAAGATAACTTGTCATTGTTACGACGACTAGATATAGATTATTCTCTGTCCTTGGCAGCCTGCAGCTACGATTGTTTTGAGAAGCGAAAAATGAACTTCATTCGCAAATATACGGCGCAGCAGCTGTTGCCAAACCATATCGGAAGTTCTGCCTGGTCCTGACTGCAACCAGGCGCTAATAAAACGATGCAAAACCAAGAAAAGCGTCTGAAGAAAAAGAGGCAGATAAAGCGGAAATCAAGACCTCTTCAGCGCGTGCTCAGGGGCAGTCTCCGTAAAGGCCGAACCACAAGGCAGAGTTTCTTCTGCGCCGCGTCAGCGTCTCTTATACCGGCGTTGTCGTTCGGCGCCGCAAGAGAGGGCAACCAAACACATGAGGGCGTACGAACTGGCGTCTCCACCCGGTCGTTAGGTGTGTTTTGATTGTTGTTGAGCTCCGCTCGCGCACGATGATGATGATGATGAAAACTTTATAACAAGGGAGTTTTGGACACGTCGGTCCTTGGGCCCCCGCACGGCCCCACTGCACTCAAACGTTCATGTCCCGGAGGCTCATGACGCTGGCAGCCCGGCCGGTGGCGATGGCTTGCTTGGCCGGGTCCTCGGAGCGCAGTAGGGTCTCCCAAGCCTCCCATGAGGTAAGGTGCTCCAGGCCCCGCGGGGGAGGATCCGCCGGGCAGAGGAAAAGAATATGGTCGAGGGTGGCTTTGGGGTGGTGGCAGAGGGTACAGGAAGGGTTCGTGTGGACTGGGTGATATCGCGAGCGTATATAAGGGGAGGGCAAAGTGCGTGTTTGGAGCCGCCTCCAAAGTGTCTGATGGTAATTGTCGAGGGAAGAATGAGGTGGGGGGTAGAGCCGACGCTCGGCTTTGTAGGCCTGCGTCATTTCATTGAATGAGTGCATGCGCTCCCGCGAGAACCCCAGGTCGGAGGCCGCCGGTGCCCGGTTGAGAGAAGCTCGGGCTAAAGCGTTGGCGGCCTCGTTTCCGGGATTCCCGGAGTGGGCAGGCGACGGACTCTTCCACGTTTTCTGTTGTTGTTTGAGGTAATGGAGTGTGCTGGGCGGGAGGGACGGTTGGTGTAAGCTGTGGAAGGACGGAGGTGGGGGTCTGGATAAGAGAGGTAAGACGACTCACCTCGTCTCGCAGGGCCTGGAGCTCCCGGTCACGAGATGTTTTGTCCTCCTCGTGCGTCCAAAAGTGGTTGCACTACAATGCAAACTTCTTAAGGCTGTAAAATACCTGCTAATACAAGCAAATAGACACCAATTCTAAAAATGTAAATGGCTGTAAATACAAAGAGTTGTATATACTATTACGGTAAATTGTTGTAAATATATGTGAATAAATGCAGGTAAACGTCAACTTCTTTTGTACTGTCTATGGAGCGAAGTTCCTCAGCACCACATAAACGAGCTTAAAATTGCCCACAATTCACACAAAACTGAAAGCAGCAGCCCTGCTGCAGATAATTATCCAGTGCCATTTTACTGCTGCGGTGAGGACACCTCGTCAGCTTCGCGGACTACAACATTTACCCGCGCAAAAAAATTTTCGTTAACAATGGTGCCACGAAACGAACGAGCCTTAAAACTTATAACACTCTACTCGTCTGGCAAGGAAGAGCAATAAGTAGCGCAAGTACCTCAAACAGCGCATCAAGTATGCCAGCCGCCATCCTCAATGAATAGGCGGAGCGATCGCCACAGGCCACCTCTGCAAACGGCGAGCACATTTCGGGAGCTCCGGGAAGCTCACTTGACCAACCAATACACACGTCTCTCGAAGACATCGTCGGGTCGCCGCCTTCTTGCCCGACTACACATCCAACACACCACTCTCATGGAAGAGCGCGTACGTATTCCATCCCAGTGGAGATGCGCCCTCCACGTGCGCCCTCTTCCCGCGAACATGAACCGTGAGGACCATAATGGCCGGCGCCTGGCGCGGGCGGAAGCCCTGGCCCGCCACTATGGATCGAAACCCGGCGTATTCTACGTGGATGCCTCCGGCCCCCACCATGGGGGATGGTTCACGGCCGCAGTCGTCCACGAATCCAAAACAGTGAACGGCCTTACTTTCCGAGCCCGTGACATAACACACGCGGAGGAGGTCGCCATTGCTTTGGCTGCATCTCATTCCAATTCAAAAACAATTATTTCCGACTCGCGAGGGGCATGTCGGAACGTCGAGCAGGGCTGGGTACCGTATCTAGCCTACCGCATTCTCCAAAACAGCGTCTATACCGGGGACCCCGCTCACCGGCGTATCGTTTGGGCTCCTGCTCACATGGGCCTTGAGGGAAATGAGGCCGCTGACGCCGCCGCCCGCGCGCTCTCTCACCGGACATTCCCCTCCGACCCCGACGATCAGGAACTCGAATTCACTCCAGCTGACTCGTTTAAAGACATTTCTTTACTTTATCAATCTGGCCATAGTCTTTATCCCCGCCCGTGTAAAGGTCTCTCAAAGGCGGAGGAGCGGCTTCTGCTTCGCCTATATACAAATACTTTGCTGTGCCCGGCAGCTCTAAAACACTTTTACCCTTCTTTCTCTGGCAGCTGTCCGCACTGTGCTGAGAAGTCTTCAGACATCTACCACATGGTGTGGGCCTGCCCCTCCAACCCTGCTATCCCCCCTCACCCCAACCCAACCCGGGAGGACTGGGAGGCGACCCTGCTCGGCTGCTCTGACCTGCAGGCCCAACGGGCCCTGGTCGCGCGAGCCCGGGCAGCGGCCGACGCCACTGGGGTCCCGAACTAGGAACCTCCACCTAGTACTTGTGAGGGCTGGCCCCCTTTGGGTCAGCTCATACCTCACCTCCCGAAGTTTATCTGTAAATAAATGTTTTCCACCCACCCCAGCTGCCGCTCTAGCCGATTGCCGTTGGAAAAAGCGCCGCGCCACGGATGAAGCGAGAGCTACACAAGAAAGGGTAAACAGCTACAACCTGACAGACGCCAGGAGTAGGAGTAGGACAGCGCTATCACCACCGGGCGCCCATACGCAAGTATGACGCAAGCAGTGGTGCCATCTGGCTAGCGCAGCAGCGCGGCAACTAACTGAAGTGAGGTGTACCGACGGCTCCCATTGCGAAGCGGGCGATGCGGCTGGCATTGTAAAAATAGAGGAGGCGCTGGTGTGTGTGTATACACAAACACAAAAACAACTATTTACAGAGCATCTAGGTAGGCGCTACGTGGTAGAAACATAATAGTAACATATTATAACTAAAAGGCCGGTAAGGATATACAGCGCATCAGGAGAGGAAACCAATCCGGTACAAAGTCCATGCCAACTCGATGGTTAGGAATGAACAAAGGCGCGTCTAGTGAATACGGTGTCTTCGCTAACTCCCATCCTCCTCCCTTCCCTTCCGGCGAGGTTTAGGTGTCCACCGAGATAGAAGAGACAGTTACTCCGTAATTTCCTTTCCTCAAATACAATTTTCATTTTCTTCTTTACGGGCCCTCTTTGTCTTCTTTCACTCCCACTTCCTCCCTTCCTCTACGGTGCGGTTCAGGTGTCCACCGAGATGGCAGAGAATTACTGCGCCATTTCCTTTCCTGAAAAGGGTTGCGTTCAAAGGGCAAGGCACCGCGCCGAACGGGTGGTGGCGTTCTGTGGACTCCCTGGCAGCGCTACAACACGCTATCGGGTTCCACTCCTAAAGGCGAAGCTTAAGCGACATTAATTGGCCGTTAATTAGTATTCAGGCATTAATCAGTAAATAACCTTTAATTAGTGACTTGTCGTCACTTAGTAATTAGCACTCAATTATATGTAACGCCACCAGTGCCACAGAGGCAGTCAAAGTGGTGCGGAAAACGCTTTCGCCTCTACGCACTTTAGACAGCCAAAATGCCTTCTGAATTTTTCGTCATAATCAAAGAGCACGTCTTCATGCTTTCGGCTGCCATTCTTTCAAACATGATTTCAAATTTATACTCGGTGCTGTCGCCCACTGTCATGCCCATGATCACTTCACCTTCGATGACCACACTGTCGTCAGTAACTCCGTCAAACTCGTACGTGGTACTGTTGTCGACGTCAATGTTTTCTGGTTGCTCCATGTCCACGTCGGCGGTGCTGGTGTCCGCCGGCCTCTTCTCTCACAGTGGGAGCAGCATTTCTTTATGGTCAATTGATTCACAATGACAGTATTTGATGTTGGCGACAGTGTATTTGTTATGAAACGCCAAGTCTATAGAGGTATTCTTGTTCGTAGAGATGGCACTCATCTGCGTTGCCAACTCTCGACGTGCTTATATAGAATCTCGGAGAACTTCTTGCTGCCTCTGAAGTTTTGATGAAAGTCAACGACAACTACAAATGCCTGTTTCCCGATCCATGGCTGCAGCTTATTGATCATGAGGTCCGCAGCAGCGGTTTGAGTTGTTCCAGGTGCAATGTATGGTCAGTGGTTTTTGAAAAAGGGAAATGACGCAATAACTATCTCGCTTTTAGGCGGACGCCTCCACCGCGCTGCCCCCACGATCACAACACTACCGAATTGCACTGCACACACCCTTCCGTAGTCGTACTCTCGCTGGACGGGAAAGAAGTCGGTAGCTTCGACGCCTCGCTTCTCGCAAATAGAGACGCCGGTAGCTATGTGATCGAGAAGCTTGGTCGCGCTCACACACCGAAATCCATCTACTTCGTATTGTGTCTGTGGGTCCACCCACGTCTCTGTAAAGCAAAGCACAGTGTTTTGAGAGAGACAGGTACCTTAGCAAAGTCCGCAGATTGCGTCCTAAGGAACGGACAATCACATAGCTTACTGAAGCGAAGTACTCAGACAGCAAGGCACGGCACTCTTCCGCGATGGTGTCGGGATGATGCGCCGCCAGCCTTATAAATTAATCTACGAGGTCTGTTAGAAAAGTATCCGACCTTATTTTTTTTTTTTTTGCGAACACCTGATGGATATGAAACAAGCGCGCTTGCACCAGCAGACCTTGAAGTGTCGTGCGCATGCACGAATTTTTTCCCGCCTGCCGATAGCGTCAGTCGCTGGGAGGCAGCGTTTGAGTGAGGAAGTGCGCAGTGCTCTCGTCGGTTTTTTATTGCAAGCAAAATGGCGGTGCGACAGGAGCAGCGCTAATGCATCAAATTTTGGCCAGAAACGAGGCGACAGCCAAGTGGAAACCATTCGAAATATTCAGACGGGTTTCGGTGACGATGCTTAGAGCAGCACACAAATTAAGCAATAGTACAACTGGTTTAAAGATGGCCGCACATCGGTGGAGAGCGAGCCACGCTCCGGTCGGCCATCAACATGCCGAAATGGCCAGAACATTGCCGAAGTGAACGCTCTGGTGATACGGGGCCGTCGTGTGACTATCCGAGAAATTGCGAAAGAGGTGGACATCAGTAGTTTTTCTGCACATTCCATTATCACCGAAGATTTGGCCATGGAGAGAGTTGCGGCGAAATTCGCGCCGAAGCTGCTCACGGTGGAGCAAAAACAGCTTCGTGTTGAAGTCTCACAGGACACGCTGGATTCCACAAACAGTGACCCCGACTTCATCAACACCACAATCACTGGTGATGAGTCTTGGGTGTACGGGTACGACCCGGAAACCAAATCCCAGTCGTCCCAGTAGAAGCATTCCACGTCCCTACGACAAATGAAGGCCTGCCAAATGGTCAGCAACGTCAAAGTGATGCTGACTGCTTTCTTGGACTCTCGCTGTGTGGCACACCACGAGTACGCACGCCCCAGGGTCAAACAATGATTAAAGAGTACAACAGGGATGTCCTCCGTCGCCTACGTGGTGCTGTGCGGCGCAAGAGACCGGAGTTGCGGTCAACGGGAAATTGCCGCATCCATCATGACAATGCTCCTGAACATTCTTCGCACTCGATTGAGACTTTTTTGGCAAAAAACCAGACTCTTGTAGTTCAACACACTCCTTACTCTCCTGGTAAGGCCCCCTGCAACTTCTGGCTGTTTCCCAAAATCAAAAGGCCATGGAAAGGAGCGCGATTTCAGACAAGAGAGGGCATGATGGCTGCAACGACAGCTGAGCTAAACTCCATTCCGAAAAAGGCCTTTTCGGAATACTTCCAACAGTGGCAGCACATCTGGGAGAAGTGTGTGAAGTCCCAAGGAGACTACTTTGAAGGTAATTAGGTTTCCAACGCTCCAGTAATGCTATTTTTTTTTTCTTACAGACCTCGTACCAGCGACAGGTCAGATTTGTACGTGCAGTGATAAAATCTGTAGTTTCCGTCTCTGTTCGTGAAATACAACCCACAGATGTTTGTAACCGTGCTGAAGATGACGTAGACGAGCTTCGGGCTGTGGGGTTTGGCGTACTCGATGGCCCCTTCTTTTGAAATGCAGCTCTTTGGCTTATGCATGACAGTGGGGCTCGCCTGAACAACAGGAAACTGCTTGCGCCTCAAGGTGATGTTGTCAAGCCCCCTGCTCTTCATATGACAGCTGAAGGTGAGCAGCTCGATCGGAACCCAGTTCAAGGACATATCCGTAACGTTGTCCCCAAGGCGTCGCTCTTCCATCACGGCAGCAGTGTCCATCTTGACCGAGAACTCTGTCCAGAGACGCGAGTGGTTCCTATGAAGTCTCGCTGCGTATAGCTCAATAGCGATAATAATAGTATTGTTTATTTCTTGTACAGAAATACAAATTCCGAAGACCTTTCGAAGACTCAAAAAGCTTGAGTGGCAGCGTCCCGCAGCAGGTAATAAAAAAGGCACGTACTGTCACAAAAACAGACCCCACAACTCAGACGATCAAAAAACAACGAAAAGTTCACTCCGTAAGAAATGAGACAAGAAAGAAAAAAAAAAACCTATCAAACAGAATACTAAAGTTAACTGCGTAGCTTAACAAGCACCGATACTTACGAAGGCGCTTCCCTTTACTGCGCACTGCAGGCAATATAAAGCGATCCCGAGTGCGAAGATCGTGAACGGGAGCATATGGTGTGCAAGGATTCCTACGCTGCCGGTCCCCAGGCTGCCCAAGGTTTTAATATTCCGGCTTAACATGTAGGGTTTCCGGAGACAGAGCAAAATGTCGTGCCGCAGAATGACCGTTCCCACCTTCGACAGGGTGGCCGCATTTGAGTTTGCTTCACCATACTCTTCATCCAACCAATGACCACCGGTCACGTTCTCGGCGGAGCAGTGAAACACAAACGTTGTACACTTCGGCGGTCGGGAGGTTGCATGCGTTCGCTTTTTTGTTCTAATAGCACAGCCCTACTGCGGACCACATTGTTTGGTGGCTTGCTTGGAAATTGCGAACCGACACTCGACGAGTGCTACTTCGTCCAAAGTGAGACCTGACCTTTCTCCGATCTTGGTGTGTATAGGAAATCCAATATCACTCTAACCAAGCTAGCCAATCAGTGCAATCAAGTCATGCAATGATTAACCGAATCGCCAGCCGCCGCCTAGGACTTCGAGAAGCGGACAACCCGAATCCCGTACAAGCCCTAATTCAATCACGCTCCTCTGCAGCCTTCCTAAGCGTCACCTCGCCAAAACCGAACTGAGGAAGACCTTGCTCGTATACGCTCACATAGCCGCCTTCGGTGTTGCACTGAGAACATCCGATCACCGCTCGCATTGCTGGGGTTCACCATTACGCACGAGGAACTCACCGTCACGCACGAGCTACGACACAAGGCACCTCCATTCTTGAAAAGGTTGTCTATCAATGCCCTAACACCACGCCACACGGAGCAACTCCGTTGTCACCATAGGACAGAACTAGAATACGTCAATCCCCCGCTCCACAACCTGCACCCCCTCACGCAACGTGAATGTGGAGCTGTACCAGCAGAGACGCGAACATCGAATGCGCCTCTTCAGCGAAAAGCCTATACCGCCGGAAATACCGAACTGTACTTAACGTAGACGCTAGATATAGCTGCTCACACACTAGCACATCGGCTATGGTCAGCGCTACGCTTGACCCTGTGGTGACAGCCATAAAGCTCTCCATGTTTCTCTCGTGCCCAGCCCGCTCAAAATGAAATCCTAACGTAACTTTGTTCGTGATAGGGCAATATGCTATGCGTCTTCGCAAATTTTCGACAGCTTTAAAAGTATACTGAGGAGCAATAGGGGAACAAAATTTCAAACAAGTTGTACGACACTGTATACACAAAGAAGCCTACATCCGAGTCAGAGAATATTTGTTTTCGTTCAATCGAATAATGAAATAAATTCAAAAATTAAATTTCAAATATTACTTTTCGGGAGAAAATTACAGTCCCAAAAACCTTTAATTCATCAGTTTTATTTCGATTTCTGCTTTCAATTGGCTTGTCGGCCTTGAATAGAAGCTCAGAAATTTGAAAACTTCTAAGCACGATTACGATGCTCCTTAATGCGAAATTAGAGCATAGCTATGCAGGTGCCTCCGGCTCTGTTGGCTCATTGTTTTGTTGTGCCTAGTCGTCGGCACGTCTGGCGACGGTATTAGTTCGTTAGTAGTATTAGTTGATGAAGGCGACGTCGTGAAATGCACAGCGCTCGAGAATGTGCACATTAGTTCGACAGCAGCATTAGTAGAAGACGACGATGCTCAATGCACCGCGCGAGATTGTGTTGCAGTTTAGCAGGAAGCGTAATCGGCTGCGGGGATAGCATAGTGCTGTCGGGCAGTAGCTAGCGAAGCTGATCTGTCCGCTCCGCTGAGGATTCGAATCCCAGTCCCGGCAGTGTTTGTAATATCTATTCATTCATTTATTTATGGGTTGGCTCGGTTGCTCCGACGGGGTAGTTTAAAGAAAATTTGTTAACTCGAGTGTTGAATG
Organism: Amblyomma mixtum; assembly: GCF_055824585.1. NCBI lineage: Eukaryota > Metazoa > Arthropoda > Arachnida > Ixodida > Ixodidae > Amblyomma > Amblyomma mixtum. The sequence continues at coordinate 96,115,454 of NC_143016.1, forward strand.
CCTAACTGGCTCTCTGTAAACTCCAGTAACAATATGTCGACAACAATATTTCAGGCTCAACACTTTCGTCATTTCAGTCCTGCTTACTTCCTCACAGAAAGCGTTTTTTCTTGAATTTATTACGAAAGTTCGTTTTTCAAGAAACAGCAGACATCCTTTCCACCTGTGTGTAGTAACACGTTGTCTGTAGCATTCTTGTAAGAAATATTATGAATGCAGCGGCCGTAAACCTGGATATTGCACTTTCGCGCACATCCTTTGGTGACACAATCTCCTGGCTAACAGAATTACGCAGAAACATTTCATTTCATTTCACTTATACGTGGAAGGCACGCGCGGCTCTCAGTACCAGAGATACCTTAATGTTTCATGAGGTATCTTAAGTATACTTTTAAGAATCCCCAAAAATGCACGAACGAAGAATTTTGTTTCAGTTTGCATTGCTTTATAATATTGTTCATTGCATTAGCACCTTGGATTTATCGTATAAGGAGGGTAGGATAGAAGTTTGCTTGGGACGATGGGAAAGTCTCACAGTGCGTGGACAAGACCATTTCTATGCACATTGCCAAGATAGGCGCCAAAAAGCTGAGAGTGGTAGTGGACGGGACCTCGGTGGTTGTACAGGCCACAAGCTATTGATTCAGTTTTCGCTAGCTTGATTAAAGTAGATAATAGGTAGTGAGATATTTGAGAGCATTCATCGTCACGAACTGAGAGGAGCCGTTATATTTTTTAAGTACTAATACTTTTGACAATATTGATGATGTTTTTTTTCTACCTAAGGGCAGCTTTGCTCAAATAGCGCAAAGGCACCATGTATTCTCAGCTAGAAAGGATGGAGTATTAAACCCACTTCACAAACATTACACGTCAGATAAGCCGAGCCGAGCTTCAGCCACTCCAAGGAAAAGCTTGAGCCCATTGTGTATTGTGTCAACGATGGATTACACTGCGGCACTGGGACCGAACCGCACGCCTCCCGCTCGCGAAGCGGATGTTCAAGCCATTAGACCGTCGTTGCGGTCAGGAATTCTTTTAGCTTCCATCAGACTGAACCGAGTCAGTCCCGTCAGTATCATTTCAGCTACCATCAACTCTGCAGTATCAGACGAGCATTCTCCTGAAACGCGGCTCACCAAAGTTAGAATTTTTTTCCGGATTGTATCCAGCAGGAGAAACCTTTCCGAGCCCTCCTAGAGGGAATCGAACCCGTGCCGACGCATAATGAGCAACTACACCTCTAGGCTCATCAAACCACTTGGGTCACTGTCACGACGACACGTGCAACGTGTTTTAGCTGTCACTTCAATCACAAACTGCGCCACCTGCGAGCGCCTATAAATCGGCACAACCGCATGAAAGATGCCGCCACTGAGTGCGCTGGTGATTCCTGCCTGAAAGAAGAGGTGATGCAGCCTTCCACACTGCAACAAAAACAACTGCACATATTTAACACTCTTCTCATCTCTGCTGTCTTCTACGTGCGTTATACCAAGCAGACCGAAAGACAAAAGGCATAAATCATTTCCATCATATTCACTGTTTACTTTTCATCTTTGCCTAGATGTACAGCAGTCCATGGTAGAGAGAGGGTGCAGTAGATGGTCCTTGGCGATCACAAAATGAACAAGGGAGGGGAAAACCTCAGGTTGCTAGAGCCAACGTTTCGACAAGGGGACTTGTCTTCGTCTGGGCAAAGCGTTCATCATCGGCAGGGATTAAATAGGGCCTTCGCTCCGAGGAGGAAGGCCCCGGGGGTGGGGAAGGAAAGTTGTGTGGGAGGGGATGCGTGTCAGGAAGGGGAGGGAGGTGAATCATGATTCGTTAGGCTGCAATAGTGGAACAACTTATATCCGGGGGGTGTGTAATGAACAAAAGGCTTTGAAGGGGCTGCGACGGGGGGGGGGGGGGGGGGGAGGCGCTGGGTGAACCTGCAAAACTCAGATAAAAGGATTAGTCAGCGTGGTATAGGGAAATGAGAACAAGGAAAAAAAGAAAAAAAATATACAGCAGTACGATAGCTCAAATCATTCCATATGAACCAAGCATCTTCTAATAGTTCGTAATAGAGTGTGGTTGAGTTTCTGGTGATTCCAGAACATGATGACATAACAACGCATTGGCACGGGTTATAGGAACGCTACGTGATACTCGCATCGGAGAAAATGAGGGCTCAACTATGTCAGCGATGGCAGCGTTATGCCACCGCTCACAAAGAGAAGAATGCCATGGAACGCGCCTCTCAGGCCGAAGAAAGGCAAGTAAACACCGCCCTGCAGCAGGCAGTGAAAGTGTCAAGGATGCCGAGCGCGCAGGCCACGTGGAAGAGAAGCGCCATATGACGGCGGTTCGTCAATCCTCGAAAGCAGTTAGGAAGACAGCGCGCGCTGCGCAGTTCCAAAACGAAGGTGCGGACGAACACAGTGGTTCATCAGGCAGCCAAGATATCTAGCCATGACACAGTAAAGGGGCGTGGCTGTTACGTCTATGACTCCTCCTAGGACACGCAACTCCTTTTGAAGAGAAAGCTCCACTACGGGACCTCGTGCTTCGATCACCGGGGGCCTAGTTTTGACCTTCAGCTGAATTGGAGGTCAAACCATGAAAAAGTTATAGTTTATAGTTTATGGCAGTTTAACGTCCCAAAGCGACTCAGGTTATGAGAGACGCCGTAGTGGAGGGCTCCGGAAATTTCGACCACCTGGAGTTCTTTAACGTGCACTGACATTGCAATTCAACCGCCGCAGCTGAGAGAAAGCCCGTGTCTATCGGGTCAGCAGCCGAATGCCATAACCACTGAGCCACCGCGGCGGATAAACCATGAAAGAGAGAAAAAGAAATTAAATCAATCTCCATGACTCGGAGTAGATCCCGCGGCTGCGCGAACAGATATACCTTAAAGGGCCGCTTAGCGAGACCACTATAGGCTATCACCGCAGCCAACACGCTTCCTGTTAAACTGCATCACACTCTCGCTCTGTGCATTGGAGAGCGTCGTCTTCAACAACTTGCACCTCCTCCGTCCTGCGGCACTGCATGCTCACCGTCGTCTTCGACGTAGCACAAATCCCTGCTTTCGCCCCTATTTAAATGTAGTAAACATTCTCTGCAGTGTTTTTTTAGAAAATCATTTCGTCCGTGCACCGACTGCATGACGAGGTAGACTACAAATTTCCTTTTTTTGCAGCTCTCCGAGTCAAGAATTTCTGAGTTCTATTTGCCTTCAGTAACTATGTTGTTTTCCGGAATGAGTACTGGAAGAAAGGGAAGCAATCGAACGAAATAAAGAAAAATATCAAGGGGTGTACAGCGAAAGCCGTTCGGTAATTTTCGGTCGTAGATTTATCAACTGTGACTCTGCGTAATTTTTTTTAGTTGCCATGGCGTACTATATTACGAATGCATTCAGTTTCTTTCATATTCAATTTTTTTTTTCATTTTTTACATGCCCCTATCCTAATCAGCGCGGCTGTCATCGTAAATTTAATCTATTCGTAGCGCCACGTACACCTGTGAATCAATTGAAGCTTGCACTGCATGAGAAATCAAAAAGCGCCAATACTTGGTTCTTTGGCCTCAAATAACATGGCACATACCCACTACGGTGGAGTGGCCAAGACACACTCCTAACGAGGTCGGCCCCTGGACGTTATTATTCTTTTTTTTTTTCATGGCGAGTTTTATGAGGTCACTAAGGTGTTAGCTCCCTCTGCTGCCGACGTCTTACATGAACTGCGCTGTCATGAAGATTGTCGCTTTTCGGTCCAGTGATGCGAAGAGTACCGAACAACGTTAGAACTTTTCGAATGATGACCCTCATCGTGTTTTCTCCAAATTTTAGTTTCTTACGTCTTCGCACAAAAAGAAATTTCTTCACAGCGCGAGACATTATTAAAGGCGGAGGCCACCGCTGCCATATTATTCTCTTTTTTTTTTCCTCGCAGGTACAATTTCTGGTTGCCCGCACGTATTTAAAGAGTTCTCTTATTTTTTTATCTAATTTAGCTCTCTAAAGGTCACCTTCCTCCAGATGTTGTCTTCCATGCCCCTTTAAGTTTGAAAGCGAGCTAGCGACCCATTAATGAATGGTTGATTGAGCATGGAAGTCAGTGGGGAGCATGGGGAAGCGTGTTGACCTATAAATACGTCATTTATGTTCATTTGTGCGCGATCGAAAAAGGGCGGAAAATTCTAAGTGAGCTACCGACGGAATCTGTCTGTACGTCTGAAACACCGTGAGGATGAGAGAATAATTCAGCATGCTTGTGCGTGAGTGAGTGAGTGAGTGAGTGAGTGAGTGAGTGAGTGAGTGAGTGAGTGAGTGAGTGAGTGAGTGAGTGGAGTGAGTGAGTGAGTGAGTGAGTGAGTGAGTGAGTGAGTGAGTGAGTGAGTGAGTGAGTGAGTGAGTGAGTGAGTGAGTGAGTGAGTGAGTGAGTGAGTGAGTGAGTGAGTGAGTGAGTGAGTGAGTGAGTGAGTGAGTGAGTGAGTGAGTGAGTGAGTGAGTGAGTGAGTGAGTGAGTGAGTGAGTGAGTGAGTGAGTGAGTGAGTGAGTGAGTGAGTGAGTGAGTGAGTGAGTGAGTGAGTGAGTGAGTGAGTGAGTGAGTGAGTGCATCGGTAGGCGAGCCAGCGAGTGTACGGGTAAGCGAGTGAGTGTGCGAGTGAGTGAGAGAGCGGACTAGTGAGTATACGACGCAGTGAGTAAGCGGGTTAGTTAGAATGAAAGTGAGTGGGTGAATGGTTGACTGCGCGTGCAGGTGAGAGGGAAAGTTGGTCATTGATCTTGCAGAAAGAATGAGTGAGTGGGTTATTGAGCTCGCAAATCAATGGGTGACTGGGTCCCTGAGCACGTGAGTGAATGTCTTAGTAATCGAAAGAGCTACCGAATCAATGAGAAAGTAAGCCAGCGAGTGAGGCCACCATTGTGTAAGTGTGCGAGTGCGGCAGTGATTAAATGTTTGACTTAGTGGGCAATGATTTGATCAGTAAGCAAGTGAGTGAGTTACTGAGTGGGCTGGTAAATCACTCACTGGGAGAATGATTAATTCATTGATCTTGCATCTGCATTGTATAATCACCAATTGAACGAATAAGTGAAAAACGAGGAAGTGAATGACTTGCGAATAAATCTGTTAATTCGTTAGTAAACAAGTGAGTTATTATTGAGCAGTGCAAATGGGCTACTGAGTGATTAGGTGACTGTGCTGGTAAATGTGAAAGTGAGGTAGCAAGTCCATAAAGAAATCAGTGAGTTAGGGCATGATTCGATGTGTGAGACGGCGAATCTGTCGGCAACCAAACGAAGGATTGAACAAGCCTTTACTTTTATAAGTGAATAGATATGCGAGTTAGGAGGCCCATGTAAAGCGAGCGAGAGAGTGATTGAATAAATGGATAAATAGTAAATGTGTCACTGACATTGTAATAAAAGAATATTTGCTAATTAGCATCCACTCAGGCGCAGCTATATGGCTACAAAGCATGGCTATAATACTTCTACACCAACTTCATAGCTAAAAAATTATCTTGATCCGCGCATCGAACCTGCGACCGCTGTTTATTCAGGGCAGTCGCTCTGCCAAGTAAGATAACCGGGATGGCTGTAGCACATGGTATGGCGAGAGCTAATTTACAAAGAACTTGAATTCTGAATGGTGTTAGTTTAATGTTAAGAGAGATCTCTCAATGTGCCGCATATTTGTAATGAGAGTGCAAATTACCCCTTGGCATCCAACGAAATCCTTTTTTCCTTATAATTAACAATTAATCCCTTTTTACAAAGCCATTCGGAATTGGGAATTCGCCTAAACACTGCACTAACACTGATCCTGCTTGGAGTTGTTGATCAGTTCAGTCTCGCCCTACCATGTGCTAGCCGTCCTGATTAGCTTAGTTGCAAGAGCTTGAACCTCGGATAGGCGGTGGTCTCGGGTACGATCCCCGGACAAGGAAAAATTTTTTTTCCAACTACGAAGTTTCTGTGAAAGCGTTATATCTTTTTTTTTTGCAGTCTATGCTTGAGCTTGGGTGGATTTTAATGAGTAATCATTCCCATATTAGAAATCTACTCTATCCCGTGGCGTTCCCGTGAGCATTCCACAAACATCATTTACGCTTCGAAAAGTTGACCAACTACATCTTGCCGTGCGCAGCCGTCCTGGTTAGCTTAGTCAGTAGAGCGACTGCCCCAGCAGGTGGCGGTCCCGTGTTCAATCCCTGCACTAATACGAGTTTTACAGCGAAAGCTCTACCATCTTCGCTTCTGCAGCTTATCCGTCGTAGACGTACATTTCATGACAGAATGACGCGTGGTCTGTAGGCACGCTCCACGCCGCGGAAAAGGAGGAAATCCAGGAATAGCGGAGCCGGAGCGCTTATGCGGAGGGAAGTCGAAGCCGTGGAGTGGCGACCTGGGAAAGAGAGCGGCGGCTGTGATTGGCTGCGGCGCGAAGAGGAGGGCTCGGAAACTGGCAGATAGCGCTTGCGTGGCGCTCCCGTCATGAGAGCCAACCGGCGGAGAAGCGCTGGCGGCCGACTCTCAGACGAGTGCGGCTTTGTAGTGCGGGTGGGCCACGAAACAAAACCCGTCAAACGCAGCGAAGCAAATGCCGTTAAGTAGTGGTGTTACGCGTCGCTCGCTCTCAATGTTTTCTGCTTAGGACCGAGGCTTTCCCGTCAGCTCCGCGCGGCAGCCATGGGCCCCGCGTCGGACAGCGACCGATGGCCCAAGAAAAAGCGGATGATAACATGGAGGCTGCCGATGAGGGCTAGGTTAAGCGTAGACGGAGTATTCGCGAGAACTTTAGACGCATAAATGGGCCTGCGAAATGCCCAACCGGAATTCGCTTTGCGTGTGAGACGTCCAACCAGGCAATCGAATGTGAAAATCCAAAACGGGCCTTCCACTCCAAACCTCTCATCCGCCAATGTCAATGAGCTTTAGCTGATTAAGGCGCTAATCCGGCAACCTCAGTTATTGTAAGTTTTTTTTCCCTTCAGCATCCAAGTTTCTGTAAAAGTTATATTGGTTTATATTGTTATATAGGTGGAGCGTAATCAGTAATTATACCTTATTATTAATATTTCGACAATACGTTACCAGTTAGAGCACCGCTTTAGCATTATCTTTTGTTGAAATTTTTGAAATATGCTTTGGATAAATAGAAATTTTTCTGAAACCTTTTTTCACTCTTAATATTTTATTTTTATTATGTAACGTTATTACAGCTCCTCAAACAACTACATAACGTTATTTTAATATTATGTGCCGCATGCCGATGCTGTTGCGTCCAGCTGTCTATAATTCACTCAAACGCGATGCAAAAAGTACATTCCTCTCTGCATTGGTCCTCATTTCGTCTTTATTTCCCTTTCGAAACACAGGATTCGCTTTCAAAACTTACCTTACCATAGTGCTGGTGCAAATTAAGATAGCAATCTAAAACGTGTTAGGCGAACGTTTTTAGCTGCCCTGCCAGCACAAAACGGTGGCGTAGTTTTCATAAGGCGTATTCTAATCAGCGATCCAGGGCAAGTTTTCATGCTCCGCGAAACCAAGAGGATGTTTCAATGGACGACTTGGATTCAGATCCCGAATTCTGGTTGAATTGGGAGTGTTATGCTGCTGCTCCGCTGATTCCCCACCGCATCCCCGATTGGAATACGTCATTTGGCGTGTTGATGGTTGCCTGTTGATGTTGATGGTTGGAATGAAATGCATATCAGAAAATCAGATTTTTCCGAATATTTACCATTTTATTCGGATGAAAGTTCTAGCAAAAAATCGGTCCGCCCCAGTTTCTTTTTTTGAGAAGTGAACAAACAATTGTAGCAGACCTCTTTAAAATTCAGTCATGCTTAGGCGTCCAAGAGCTTCTGAAAGTGCACATATGTTGTATATGGGGTCCCCTCCGATTAACCGTTCTAGATCAGACATTTCGTGCTAAAAAAAAAAAATGGCAGGCAGCGCGACCCTTCTTTTAAAAAGTAGGTGCTTATCTGAACTTACGCAGTCAAATTTAGCCCTCCGTGTTTTCATTTGGAAGCGTGAAAATTCGAGAGGCGCTGCAGCTAACGCCAAACCGTTTCTTTTTCTTTAGTGGAAATTAGGAAAGCTTTGTAGCGTCGCTTTGCGGCCTATTCGCCAAACTGCCCTTCCAGGTACAGTACCGTTTTAACCTCCTCTCGCAGTCACAGCTGCGTTACGTCTAACGCACCAGCGTCTCCCCAGTGTACATGGAACATTCTCCAACTCGTGTGTGGCTTAACTGTGCCTAATTTATCCACTGAGACCGAGCAATTGCTAGCGTAGGGCGTTGCTGCGATGAAGCACGTATCAGCAAGTTCCAGACAGCGTCCGCTTAAAGGGAAACTGCATAGGTTTTAGAAATCAACGAGCTTAAGAGGGTCGAATGTGTGAAACTTGCAGGTAAAGCACGCGAAGTCTTTTTGGGCTGGCACTGGAAATAGTGAAGTAATCGCCGATTGAAATCTGGATGCCCTTCAAGATTCTCCGCAGCGCACAACGCCAAGTGGGGGGCGCATGATGACGTCATAGAAGGTATTGGTACATTTCCAACGCACAAACGCCTGCTTTGAAGGGAAAAAACCAACGCCACCCAAGGCGAACCCTTCCGAGAGTTGTTTGGCAGCGTTTAACCCGTCAGGGCAGGGTATGCCTGACGACAGCGGTAATTTGAAATCATACCTTCCGTGACGTCACGCTGAGTTTTTCTGCACTTCTTCAGTGCATTGGGGAGAAGCGCAAAATTCAATCGTCGATTACGTCACTATTTGAAATGCTAGTGTAAAAACATTTGGCATGCTTTACCTACAGCGTGCGTAGATTTGAATCCTTGAATATCGCGAAATTCTCAAAAAAGTGCTGCAGCTGCCCTTTAAGACAGCCCGTGTGCAGAAGCTTCGTATAGCAGCAGCTGCCCAGTAAGATGCCGCTGATGGGTGTCGTTTGAGGTCCCCTCTAATGGTTGTCGTAATCGGTGTTGCCCTCCTAACCGCAGCAGCCTCGATTAGGCTTCGCTTACGGTGCATCTCGCGTGGGTACGTGCACAGCAGCTCGGTCCACGACCGTTTACGCGCCGTCCAGCTTTGTCTTCCTAATGCCCCCTTCTCTCGCACTAATTTCGTATCGCTTTGAAAGCTGTGGTTTTGATTTAATTTTATCTTTGCGCTATTATAAACGGTTTTAAGTACGTGTTGGTAATTCTGCGTAGACGTTTCTCGTCTTTTTTTAGTGTGTGTGGTTCTTTGCGACCGCCTTCTGCTTCTGTCCAAGAAAGTGTATTGGACAGAAACAAGGATGGTCGCAATAAACCAGAAAAAATATACAGTAACTGCGAAAATGTCAGTGATCTACATCCTTTGCATACAATACCTTGAATTCTTAAAAACAACGCAAGAATCTTTGTTTTTGTTTGTTGCATAGCCCACACGCCACCTGTGACCCTTATTCCCCACGCATTTTCGCGTGCTTAGGTCTTCTGTCATGACATGAAATTTTAAGACATTTTTTTTTAAAACCCTGCTGTTGAATATGGTGGATCCAGTAGACGTTAAGGTGGCTCAGAAAGGCCCTTTGTTATTTCCATAGTTTCTTTGCCTTTCGGGTTGTCTCTATACCCTCAACATTTCTTCCTACCAGAAGGTCTACAGGCGCCATGACTGGAGTTCTGATACAGGCTGATGTAGCCCACCGCTCAAAATGGTTCAGTTTGATGCGCTTGTCATTCCTACTTTTTGATCATACGCAATATCGGAAATTCATGGGGGGGGGGGGGGGGAGATACATCTACTAATTAATATTTAAACTAAATCACATGATCTAGCTGAAGGGAAACAAAAACCGCATTCCACTTTAAATCGCTTCTTTGTTCTGTCTCTGTCATGGTGAGTCAAGCCTGTTCCGAGTCGCTTTTCATCATTGCCTAAAATGATGCCTCATCAAGCATAACAGGGGTTCGAAATACTTCGCTAAAATAACAAAATTAATATTGAGAGCCGTCACCAAGTATGCCATGAATTCCCGTGCCAGCTGAGAACGTAACCTCGGCCTCCTATGACTTTACTGATGACTGTAGCCTACAAGCGTACATATATGCCACTGACATCCGCAGCATCTTAGTGACTCTGTGGCAGACCGAACAGGCAAAGCTCAATAGATGGACGTTAATTTCAATAGCCTTCCTATTATATTTACCTAGGTCATTTGTGTAACTAATTGCAAGCAATTTAAAATTAGCATGCTGGATGTTACTCCGTACACCTACCCTTAATTTTATGCGCAGGATTTTTTTTTAACACTACGTATGCTACCCTTGTGCCGAGTGAGTGTAGTAAGCTTGTTTGGAATTAAATTTACTTAAGAAATAAAAAGTCTCCAAAATATTTCGTTCACCTAGAAAAGATGTTTTCCAGCAAGCACAATACTGTAACGCAGTGGTGACTGCAGTCCAGAGAGCCGGAAGGCAGCGAAAATTTCTTGTAAACAAAACTCTTTATTTGGCCTGATTTGCACCCGCAAAGAACTGAATGAGTCGGCGGCGGTGTAACAACAAGCATGTTTAGCGGTTGTCGAACCGAATGCCCGCCGCTATCGGCCATGCTCTTTTTAAAGATGTTAGCGAACTTTCGAGCGTGCAAAGTTTCTAAAACATTCTGGAAAAACGTAGAATCGGCTCCGCCTGGATGCGATCAATCAAGATCAATCAGTATGGTCGCGTCTTGCACCACAAACAAAGCGATAAAGTGGTGTGCCGGCAGCTTTGAAGCATGAACAAACAAACGCTGCAAAGATTCGCGGCATTATGCAAGTGAATCTCTCATATAAACAGCTGAACTTGGCTGCGAAATCAGAGTTATAGCGCACATGGTATCACGAGAAACAAAACTGTTGTTTCCCGCCTTGTTGATGAGAACGGCAGCATTGATGTATACTCCAGTTCTTTTTGTGTCTATTTGTAAGGAATTGCTGTATTTAAAGCCTTGTGTACCCCTGCTACTGAAGAACAGATTGTTCGTAACCTCGTGGTATTTTGTAGAGTCTATAATTTATAAAAAGTCATTCAGACAGAAAGAAAGACCGTTGAATTTATTGGAGTTGCATTTAATTCATGAAATGCCATAAAAATCCTTCTTTTCATCTTTAGTGTCTGTATAATCTGCTACGAGCCATCGATTACTGAACTGACTGTTTGCGAATGTCGTTTTTTCTTGCATTATTACAGTTGAATCCGACACAGTTCAGCGCAATCTAAACCAACCCGATTTTTAGAAAGAAAACCTCTCTACTTGACACACCAATATATATAGAATGAACATGTGCTCTATCCACTGCACTGATATTGCGTTTGAGAGCATAAGTTCTATAAACATTTTTCGCAGGCACCATAAGCAGTCCCCGCCATTGCGTTACTGTCTGCACTAAGATGGCTGTTCGGCACGCGTTGATACGTAAGAAAAACATCCATTTTTCTCCTTTGGCTTCTTCTTCGTCCCCTGAGTATAAACGACAAGGCTCCCAGATAACTCTGCAGTGCTGGCTTCGACGTGAAATCGGTCGTTCCGTTGGTGCCTGTGAAGGAGCTTTCGAAGACAGCAGACGTAGATTTTTCAACCACCGCGTTCTAACTCACCAGATCCCACTTGTTGCGCAAGCAACAAGGCCCCGCGGTGCTGTAGGCCTGTTGCAATCCGCTGCAGACGGAGAGCGTCCGGTGTCGGAAACCGACGGAAACTGCGGGCCTCATGGCGCGTCCGGAAAGCGGATCACGGGTTTATTTACGGCGTCCGTTTATCTCCGGCCGTAATGTTATTTTTGTTCGGTAGCCCTTTTCGGAGTATCTCCTTAGAGCGAACCTGCCCAACCGCTTCAACGGTGTGTTAAGATAACCTGCTTTATTTGTCTCAGTCACTGGACTCGCTTGCTGGGCCCCCATCCTTTTATCTCAGGCCTCCCTGCCCTCAAACCTGCTCTTTGTGTCGACCCGCTCCCGTGTGTTTTATGTCCGTCTTTCTCCCAGTCTCCCCACTTCTTTTCTTTTCTAAGGAGCGACGCCGTGAATTTCGTCAGCCTATTGTAGGGCCTTGTGTTCTTTATATAAGTACTACTCGTTTATGCCTGCAAAAAGAATCTGGGCCTCCGATTCGCTGTACTCGAATGAGTGTGCTGTTTTCTTCAAGCTTTCCAGAAACAAAGCAGGCTATTTTCGTGATGTCCGACACATGCTTAAAAATTAGGCCTCGTTTCTCTGTTTATAGCCGAATTCTTAAGAATGCTTCATTTTCCTCAATAAAGCGCTGGTGCGCAGCCTTCTGTCGTGAGTGGCTTTCTGCACTGATGTTTTCTAACAATATTTTTTAGTGTCCCTAGTGCATACTGCCTGATCCCAAAACGCCAAACTTTTCTGCATTCTGCTTACGCTTCATGTTTCATAACTTCAAACACAGTTCTGTGTACATAATTGTCACATGCTCCTCACGTTGGGAGGTTACTGGACACCTCCCTCATGTATTTTGTTGTATCGAATTCACGCATATACATCAGCCTGCCTATGAAAAGAAAAAAACAGCAGTATTACCTCTAGTTACGCGTGGTCACATTGTTGTTTTTTTTTCCCCCGCGAAGTCTGCTCAGCATGTATTAGCACTTTTCAGGTTCTAAACACGCTCATTATCACCATTTGCAACATTCCTGTCACTGTAGTTGACATCAAAAACAGGTAAAAAAATTCGCCAAAAATGTATTAATTTCTGTGTGTCAAATGGCGCACGATATATACCAGGCTGGCCAACCTGGGCTCGGATAAGGAGGTTACGTCAGTGCGTAACGCGATGCGACACACGATACCACACGCACAAGTTTTGTATCAAGAGACCTCCTCAAAATATGACATCTGCTGAGCCATGAAAACAAGTTTCTTGCGTTTCCGCAATGAAACTGTGTATAGAATATTATAGTTTCCGATGGAGTATGTTGTCACAAGCATCCTCCACAGCGTAACGGCATGCATGCCAGGAAGACTCCAATCTCCCGGATTCCGGCCCGGGCCGGGAGGAAAGAGAAGTTTCCAAAAAAACTTATTAGCTCTCGTTTGTAGCGCTCTGTCTGAGTATTACTAAGTAATTACATCTTTGGTTGAAACGCCTACACCGCGAACTGTTCGCCTAAACATAATAAGCTGATGTACTGTCAAATTTTCAAAAAAGAATATTATGATTACCGAAACATTATCTTGCTTTATGATTGGCCCATCTAAGATTGTTAGCTGTGCCCTTCACGACGAGCACGGCGTCGACTCTTATGCAACAGTAGCGGAAGGCAGTCTCGTAAAAGTAAAAGGGGAATACAACCACAAAGAAGAGTGGTCGAGAAATGTTCACAACTAAGAAATTGATATACGGTTCAAGAGGCGAATAACTTCTACATTTCCTTTTTTTCTCTTCAGGTGCTGTTATCATACAGAACTGCTTGTCCTAGGATACGCACCAAGATGTTCTCCTCAGCGCTGTTCTCTGCGGTCTTCTAACTGCTACACTGCCTGTCCCACATTAGCGCCATATCCGGCCTTAACTATGTAGCGCGATTACTTTGGGGATTTTGCAAAAACCATCAGGGAATCTCAAATTTCGAAACCAGTTCCTCTTGGGACACATACAACTCCTTCCTAAGCTCGCGTTTGGAGCAGAACGCTGTGTTTATGACTGGGCTAGATGACGACAATGCATCATACGCTGCGTGTCTGAACCTGACAGTACTGGTGCCATTACGCTGTAATGCTCGAGTTGCTTTGACGTTATTTATCATTTGCTTAAGAAGTTTCCGGAGATAGGGCGACTGCAGCTGGCACTAGGAAGATTTCATTGGCGGGATAAAAAGAAGTATCTGTCCTGCAGCATACGCAGATTGGCTGATGATGATGATCCTTATGACGATGACCTGCTCTTCCCCCAAACATGGCGCTGCTGCCCCTGGGTCTACCTATGAGCTTCTCCTATTCTGGCGCCACTGTGCTCTCCTTTTACGTATAAATAGTTATCTGACCGCAGAGGTCCTCTTAACGGCCGGCTCTCAGTTCCTTGGAGGTCTCTTGCGACATGCCTCTGAACACCGTAGGCGCTAGAAACTCCCCGTGATGTAGGACTACTCGTACTCGGTCTGTGGTCTTGCAAAATCTACGCTCACGAAATTTCCTCACCAGCATTTCCTTGCGGCGGTCGAGATTACTTGCGTGTTCCAACTCTAATTGCTTTGACCCCGAACACCATTTCTGCGCGCACCCTTAATTGACGCTTCTTGGAGCTAGAAAATGGTTTCCTCTTTTCTTCAAGCGTTGTTGAATTAATATCCGGTTACCACTGGTGCATTGCGCCAAGGTGGGTCCCGAGACCCTTTCGCCCTGCTTCATGTTAATGGGTCCCTTTTCTCAGTAATCCTTTAAAGTCTCTTCTCTTTGTTCCATACTTGTTCTCCATGGTAGGTTGCGCAGGCGGGTCATTTATTCCTGTCCATCGCAACACTGCTTGAACATCCTTTGTTCTTTGCATCATGTTAGAGCTTGCGTATTCTATTCTGTTCCTGTTGTGTTCTGCCCTTCTTCTTGCTTCCGACTAGTAGAGCATTCTGTTTTTAATTTATTTTTTACCTAAATACTGCGGGCATATCGTGCCCGAACAGGAGAGGCCAGTACAATATAGATAATGCGCATAGCAAAAAGCAAGGCAGAGTTAAACATAACACATCCCGCTTCAATTGGTTTGAAATAGAAACGGCGAGTTAACTGGTGAGGCTTTCCAGTCTGAGATCGGGCGTGGGAAAAATGAAAATTTGTACGTGCTAGTTCGTGCACGGACTGGAGATATGCTGAGTTAGTTTTTTGTCACATTTACCTGTGGGAGCTTATATTTGTTCACTGTACTTTTTTGCTCATAGAGATTCGCAGAACGAATGAAAAACGGGGTAGGCAAAGTCCACGTTATCAGTACAATGACAGGAATCAAAGCAAAGGTCTTCAATACACAAAGCAAGAGAAGGTGATTTGAGAGACAAGCGAAAAGGCACATGAAGAGACGGCGCTCAATCACTGCCCCCTCCATCCCCCCCCCCCCCCCCTTTTCTCCTGCTGTCATTACAGCCACAGCAGTGTTTGAAACGCAGATACCAACTGGCATGGCGAGTAGAGGCAGAGATGCACTGCAGTTACCTTCTTGTGCAGCTGCTAATTGCTTCGTGTCCTACCTTCTAAAAAGCGAGGAGTTAACCTCATGGCGTCTAAGCAGATACGGCCAGTGTTTCCTAGATTACTACCGGACAGACGTTGCTGCAGCTACGCTTTCGGGGGACAACTTCAGGAGCGGAAGTATGCTGCCGGTCATACCGACATGGTAATCCGCCTACTGGAGTTTAACGCTCCATCTCCATGGCCGTATGATAGCCGCCGCTTTTCCAATGGATTCAAAATTTCTCCTGCCTTCATGTTTGGCTTCTCTAGGATGAAATGCTTGAAATGATGCGTATTTGAACCCACCCCGAGAGGAAGAATTGCGATAGCCGTGGTGCGCTTTGGCTCAGCCACCCTTGAAGAACTGAAATCAAATTCAATGAAATAATCACCGCCTGATAATCGTTCTAGCAATAAACAACCAGTGTAGCAGAAGTTAAGCTAATTATTACTAGAGCTTTTAATTCTTCGCAGTTTTCGCTGCGACGTTATTTGGCGCGCCCAGTTTACACAAAATTTATTACGAGGCTATTTAGGCACTTGTACTTTCCAAGTGGATATGAATGCCAAGCAAATTTACATTAACTTCTGACTGCCGGCGATTGCGTTGTAGAACTGCATGAAGTAATAACAAAAGAGTTCTTCAACCTACTCGCGGCATAGTTCACTCTACTTCCGCTAATAATCAGTTTCGTCACGTACCACGTAAATGCTACTGTACACGTGGTGTGCGAAATAGAGATTGTGGAAGGCTGGCATGGATCTGATATTCGCGCCAAAACTGTGATCGCATTGAATGACGTGCATAATGAGTAATCAGCTGTCGGGGGAAGCACTTCCCATTTTCTTTCATGGAATATGTTTCGTCAAACAACGCCAGTGCCGGACTTTGCATGGGAAATAAGACTGGCGTTTCATGCAAAATTACGCAGTCGAGCGTAAATCGCAATGCTCAGTGGGAACCCTGGGCTGTGTTATGCTTGGAATGCATTTTGAGATGATGGGCATTTTAAGGCTCCTACTTGAGATCAACCTTCGTCCATGCCAAGAAGTAAAGGACTAACGTCGATACCACGATACCATCCTAATATCGACTGCACTGGCTTCACATACCACCTCGCGTACTCATTAGTGCATCTATACGACATCAACTCCATCTACTTCAAGGCTATTTAAGCTCTCCCCTACTCATCCTCAGTGTTCCGTGGATTCCAATGGCTGCGAAATACACCTACTCCACCAACTTTCACAAAGCCTTCCTTCCTTCTCTCGCGTATAAGCCGCCGCCTAGTCGTCAGTGCGACTGCGTTTGGGAGGAAGTCGTACGTATCAAACGCGTCGACTCCGCCGTGATAGAGGGGCTTTACGCCACGAGCGACTCCAACGCCATGCCTTGGTGCGCCACAAACCCAGGATGCACAAAGCGCCACCTGCCAGCCGCGCGGTTTCTTCACAGAGCATGCGTTTATCCACGTCTGGCAGCTGCTTGCAAACAGCTCCCGCTGTAAAAAGAGCTTGCCTACCTATGCGATGCCGCAGCAAGAGTCCAGACTCTCTGAATGACGCCGAAACACACATCTTGTTGTGGACATGAGGTATCAGTGTTTCATGTACCGGCACTACGGGTTTTATTTTAATAGGTTAGTTTGTTAGCTTTTTTTACTGTGACTGGCTTCTGCGCTGGTCTGTAGATATTAAAAAGGTGTGTGTCAATATATAAAGATTTTGTGGTGGTCCGTTGCTTTTCTCGACCTCCTTTCATAGCTCAATGTCCTCATGTTGTCTTGTGACCAATTAGCCCATAAGTACACTTTGCAGCCCGCTGCCTAAAAGGTCTCTGTGGACTCCTCTACACAAATTTCGTTCTTAGCAAAAAGTGTATGGTTGGCCCTTTATGGCTACGTTGACGCCGGTTCGAGAGCTAATGACGCTTTTATTGCAAAACAAAAATAGATTCAGCAATGAAACACTTTTCTGCTGCCACTCCAACTAGAAATCATTAAGTCAAGGCCGAGAAGAAATCCATCACCACTGGAAGTGAAAGGAGGTGCACCCTAGGGACATAACTCAGGAACAGGATGAAAAGAAGTGACTAATAAAAAGGAGATTAGTAGGAGACAAAAACAACTAAGGCACGCCGTAAAATAAATAGCCAGCCTGTTAGGACCAATGACACTTATTTTTGTCACTTGTTCTAGATTTGTTGTTACCAACTTTGTATATCCTCTCCTCAGGCATCTCTTCCCATCTTCTTCCCGAATCATGACACACAGCCTAATAGATGTGCATACAAAAATCGGTACTGACGCCAACGCATCTCGTTTGCGAACACGCCCGCTGTAGGCGACAGCTCTGTTTCATTTTTATTTTTGCCTTTTCTAGCTCATAAAAGATCCGTTTTCAGTGAATGTGGAGTCTTTGTGATTATAGCGCAGTAACTAACCGATACATGCCAACTGCCATCTGTACTCGATGAACTTTTAACCACTGCGCTCTCCTCGCGTCCCCCTCAGCGTTGCAACACGTCCGCAAACACCTAGGGCGAAGTGGCGTTTTGTACCGAGCGCCGCAACCAGAGCGTGTACGCTTCGCACGCTGAAAGAAAGAAAGTATTTATTTAGCATAAAACATGAAATACAAACAGACAATTTCAGGGACCCAACAAAATTTGTTTAAGGGTCCCGACCACTATAAGCTATTACATATGACGTAGACGACAGCAACAAAAAACGCAACTATATGACAATAAGCATGTTACAGCAGTAGGCACTGGATACTAGTGACAATATCAAATAAACATGTTATAATTAGAAAAGATTGGAAGCTGTTCTTGTTACAGTTACCTCCAATTAGTTCAAAGAAACCCCCCCCCCCCTTCCTCTTTATATTTTTTTCTTGCTCTTGAGGCTTGGCAGGTTAGGTTCAAATTTATCTACTAGAATAAGTGCACAATACAATCAGTTAATAACGCCTGCACGCATATTGAAGTTCTTGCTAAAGCACACGTTGTCAAGATTAAGAAGCAAGAACTCCTTAGATGCTCTTCTCGAAAGAGGCGAACCTCACTTCGTATTCTATGTTTTTTAATTCAAGACGATCACAGGTCATCTTCTTATGAATGTCATGAGATCTCTTTATCTTGAAGCAAAATCGATTGTCACAAAAAAAAATCAAATTCTTAGTCAACCTAACCAAGCGCGAAATGAGATCGCACACGAAGAAACATATTACAAATGACTGAGGCGGGAAAAACGACACACCTTTGGAACGTAATAAACTTGTTTCATGTCATCTCCCCCAACTCAAGACCTCCCTCATGGAAATATAGCTGCTAAATTAAGTTGCCAGAGCACACATTCAAGTAGTTTTCATGGCCTGAGGCCTCCCGCTGTGACTGTATACTGCGTTGGCGGTCTGAAGTGTGGGCTCTCGCTCATTGTCGCAATCACATAATCTCACGGGGCGGAACGCTACGTTACTTTCACTTTCACTCCACTATGAGAGATTCAGTAAACCTGTATTTCGCAACGCGTGTCTTTCGTTGAACTCCCTACGGGGTGAAAAGTAGCACTTCTCCCTGTTCGCGGAACAAAACTACGGCTTACTGTGTGTCGCAATCATCGAGTAACGCCCGCGAAATTGCGTTCCCTAGCAGTGGGTTTTCTCGTATTTAGAACTCTTCTTCCGCTTTCTAGTTTTTTTTCTTCCCTGCCTTACCTTCTTAAGTTGTTGCTTTTTTTCTTGATTTCTTCTCGTGCTCTTCTTGTATCTCCGGGTCGAGGCATTTTTACTAAACTGCGCAAAAGCACGCACTTTGTGCTTTTCTTTGTTTACACTTCCTCCTTTCATGTCGTGCTTTGCATGGTGACAAAAGAGCGCAACTGGATGGGACACACAAAAAAAGGAAGACACGCCAAGGCATCCATGGACATCATCTTCCTTGTGCCACATTTTTTCCCATTTAATTCTTGTGTTTCTTTCTGTATGCAGGGTGTAGGTTGCACATGAGTGGACGCCGTTTTCACACCGTCGACCGTGCAGTTCTAGGACGTGGATAGGCTAGGTGAAGAGGGTGAAGTCATCGACCTGAAGTACACTCCCTTCCTAGCCGTTGAAGCCAATGTCACCGCGCCGCCCATAGAAGACGCGATATTTTTGTCACGTGTTGAGCGCCCACCGCCTCTGGATCCTCGAGGGGCACATAACCCGAGTGAAAACTGCTCTGGTCGCTCAGCATTCGACGGGCACTCAGTGGATGGCACCGCTATGGCCTTTGGTGAACGACTGAACAAACAGCGGGAAAAACCCAACGCCGGTGGCTGTTTCTTCCCCACCACTAATCAGAATGAATGAACAGTTAAAAAATAATTTGGGCCTCTGAAGGCTTGGTCAAAGGCGGCTCCTTGCTTATGTTAGCGATAGTTTGAAGTTTGAAGTTTATTTCCATTTCAGTAAGAAATGAGGGACCCGAGACAAAAAGTGAACGTTAATTCACTTGACGGCGCTCGGGCCCCATTACATGGCAAGACAGCGAGGTGTCGGTAGTAGCAGTTGACCGAGTACATTTACAGACATTGTAGCTTTTACTACACATAGTTCAGTTTTTGTTTGTGTGTTAAAGGCAAAGGCACAATGTGAAGGATAAACATGATCAGCAAATAACAGCAATTGTGAATAGTAGCAAACCCAAAAAATACGAAAAAGACATAGAAGGAACACACTGCAGGAAACCAGAAAAAATTACATTTGTGAGAGAAAGAATGAATGTATTGTTTTCTTATTAACATTTTCAATATTAACATTACTTTGGCGAAAATAGTTTAACAGAGTGGGGAGAGTATGTGCGAGCATTTGCTGGCCAAACGTCGTTCGTACGAAAGGTACCATCCAGATGTGAGCAGAGCGCGAAGGATATGTTCGTGTAAGTGTTGTTAAACTGGCGATAGACAGCATTGCACTCTCAGAGGTAGTTATGTGCTGTTTGTAGCGAACTGCTAAGTTATACGAGTAGAATAGAATAGAAAAGAAGAATAGAAAGTATTTATTTAGCATAAAAAAAGAAATACAAACACAGAACTTCAGGGACCCAACAAAATTTGTTTAAGGGTCCCGACCACTATAAGCTGTTACACATGATGTAGACGACAGCAACAAATAACAAATAAGGCAACTATATAGCAATAAGCATGTTACAGCAGTAGGCACTGAATACTAGTGAAAACATGAAATAAACATATTATAATCAGAAAAAAAATACAAAAAAAGCACTAAAGAATGTACACTAGGTTGATCTTAGTAGAAAATGTTTTAATTGTTTTTGAAAGGCATGAAGTGTAGGTGAAATTTGAATGTTATAATCAAGACTGTTCCACAAATGAGGACCCGTAAATTGCAACGTTTGCCGGCCATAATTGGTGTGTATGGTAGGAAGCAAGAGCCGATGTCTTGTAGTAGACGTGTTGGTGCGTAGTGAGCGATGAAGACGTACTGTAGTTAAATTGAGTGTGTTGTGAAATATCTGATAAATTAAGGAAGCGGTATTGTAAGTTACTAGGTCGTATACACTTAGGATACCAAGAACGGCAAATAATTCATCTAGATGAGTATGCTGAATGTTTTGCGCGACAATTCGAAGAGCTCTTTTTGAAAAACATATAAGGGGGCGATGTGAGATGAATATGTGCATCATCTCACAATAGAGATAGTGTTCTGACATTACTTTAAAATTCTTAAAAAGCGGCGCGGTATGAGTGTAGTAGTCTTTCCCAGCTATATGGCGAATAGCCTTTTTTTGTAGTGTTTATATTCGATTTAAATTTTTTTTTGTAGTTGTACCCCATACAAGGAAACAGTTTATTTGAGACAAGAATAACGAGTTATAGATATGTAGCTTAATTTTCGGCGGTAGGAAGAAATGGAGTTTTGCTAAAATATCTACTGTTTTTGCCAGGCGTGAAATTATTTCATTTATGTGCCTATCCCAGGACATATTTTTTGTTGAAATAAACGCCTAGGGTTTTCATTTCAACAACAACTTCGATAGGAGCGTGGCCAAAAATTAGGTTATGATTTGACGGCATGATAGGCATTGGAGACTGCCTTGTGGAAAATAAACACGGCTTTTGTTTTGGATACATTTATCTCCAGTGAATTCGATTTGCTCCAAGCGTTTAAATTATCTGATGATTGATTTATGTTATTTACAAGCTGGCTGTGATCATTGCTTCGAAATAAAAGTGTTGTGTCATCAGCGTATATTATATATTCTGGCCTTGTACTAATGTTAACAATGTCATTGACATAAAAATTAAACAATAGGGGCCCTAGGATGCTTCCTTGAGGTACGCGTGTAGTAACACACTGAGAAGAAGAAAGATTTTCGCCTATTACAACTCTTTGTGTGCGATGCTCCAGGTACGAACGTATTAAGTTCTGGGCTCAGAACGTAGTAAGTTCTGAAACCTATTAAGTATCTTTTAACACTTTAATCCGCACGCAGCTTCAAGCGCCAGCTAAAAATAGTTAGTCCGACAATGATATTTCGGAAGATGCCTATTTAGGTCATTTGCTTTTCTTCTCAGTTTTACCAAGAATGGTTTCGAAGTGATGTCAGCATTCCCACTTCTTTCTGTCAACAGCCGTGTCTTCACAGGACGATTTTCATTTTGGCCACTATAAGAGCACATAAAAATCAACAGGAGGGCGGTCCGTCTGAGCATTTTTCAGATGGCACACAAGTGACGAGAATCTCTTTTATAGTAAGAGCCGACAAAATCCTCAAAGGGATTCTCTTGCCAATATATTCCCTACTGGAGTTGAAGCCTCCCAGTTCGGAAGATCGCTCGACCTCCGCGTAAAGCGGGAAGATAGTGCTCCCGAAGAGGACGTTCAACAAAAGCGACTGCGCAGCTACTCTTCGCTGTCAGACAGAGTGTTCTTTGTCAACTGTCACAAGCCTGCAAAACAGAGTTTGCTTCTCTTCTGATCTAGCAATCTCTCTTTCTTTTCGTCTGGATAGCAGACGAACAACAAAGAGAACTATAAAGCATGGTGGTGGAATTTAGGCTTGTAAACAATCATGAGAAACGGATCGCACAAGCGATATAGAAATCTGTGATTCCAGCAGCTGTCAGGCTATTTTGTTACGACGAATTGGCGAAAAGACTTTTCCGGAATTTTATTGAAAAGGCGGCAACTTTGCAAAGGAAGAAGCGCCGTATGGTTGCCCCCGAGAGACCTGTCAGATTGCGTAGCAGTTTTTTTTTAAGTACTTTTCTACTTTTTTTTTTGAAATATAGTTGCTGCATTTTCTGCACAGAAACTTTATATCGCAATTTTTCTTTTCTCAGGACGGTACAAGAAACGCGTCAATTTTTCTTCTTCTATGAACCAAAATGTGTTCTTAGGGTAGTAAGGCGCCGAAAAAGGCAAGGTTTTTTTTCGCACCCCGTGCGACTAAAACTGCTCAATTGTATTCAGAGCACGGGGTCATTCACATAACTCATGTGTTCTCGCCGCGAACCGGAAAACCAAAGATGTTGGGAATATTGGTTTGATTTTATAAGGTTTTAACGCCCCAAAGTGACTCAGGCTATGAGAGACGCCGTAGTGAAGGATTCCGGAAGTTTCGACCCCCTCGGTGTCTTTAACGTGCACTGACATCGCACAGTACACGGGCCTCTAGAATTTCGCCTCCATCGAAATTCGGCCACCGCGGCCGGGACCGAACCCGTGTCTTTTGGGTTAGCAGCCGAGCACCATAACCCCTGAGCCACCGCGGTGGTCATGTTGTGGATATCTCCTTCTAATTAAAAGTTGTACATGCTCGCGTTTTCAGTCTACGCCGCGAACTATATACCTTATAAGAATTGCGTGTGGGTGGATGTGATTCTCTATGACGCCGTTGAAACGCTGTAATTCTCTGCTCCTGAAGCAATGTCTCATGGTAAGAAACCTGCTGACGCGACATTATCCCTCCATCAGAAAGGTACAAAAGCCTTCTTTTATTTCGATTCAGATTCAGCAGCCATTCTCATTAAAGAATCTTAGCGGGTCGAAGGTTATAGTAAGCCTCATGCAACTGCTGCGTTTATTTCAGGTGTACTCTCTGGCTGTCCTTGTAAAACTCATTCGCGACGTGTTGGAATCAAAACAGACCCGCTGCGACGCCTTTGCCATGGAAAAAACATACGCCTTAATCACTCTGTCGTTATTTTTCATAATTTTTAATGCAGGAGGAAGGCTGTGCGTGGGTATCCAATAGTTAAAGAAAGAGAGAAACGGGCCTAACAGGAAAGGCACGGTAGTCAACCGGGATTCTCTCCATCTATGGAGTAGGAAGAGGATATATCAGCAGGAAAGAGACAGTTGGTGTAAGGACTGAGGATGTGAACAAAGGACATGCGGCCGCCACCGTCAAAACTTGTCGGGCACACTCGGCGTTCTTAGGGACTGGAATAGCAGTGTGGGCTATTGTCCTGTACTCCTTACCATGTTGTGAAGGTGGTATGCTTTATGAGCGTAATCAAGGCATGCAGCAACGTGTTACGCAAGGCGATCCTACGGTGCATGGTAGACATATCTATGCCGCAGGAGTGGAAAGGCCTCTAGCGCCATCTCTATATCATCGCGGCAGGATATCTTCCAGCTGCACCGACGATGTGTCTAGGGGCTTAATCGGTAGTGGATAGTGCGCGAACTTTGGAAAACGGCACACAGAACTGGTCTGACTTTTGGTAACTCTATCGTATGTCTGTCCGCTGCAACACGAGCACAGTTATAACGGGGACAGCACGAAGTGGTCGGCATAACTATTGGTAGCGATGGTCGTATTGCCATAATGGCAATTCAATCTCTAAGAGTTGCAGCAAAATCGCTTGTGAGGGACGCCTCCGCCTCATGCCCGACACACGCTGGGCGTGCCGAGTGTTAATATAAATACACTTCAAATGCATAAAGAGGGAATGGTGATCCCATGTTTAACTGCTTCGCAGCGGCCTGTCGGAGAGGGCACTAGGCACAAAAATAACCCGTAGCGCAGAGTGCAGCGTTACAGGGAATTAGCATTGAGTTGTGCAGAACAAAAATTACTCCAAATGTACCGCACCAACAAACAGGCAACCGCCAGAGAAGTGTTTTTCAACAGCAGCTGTGGCATTGCGGTCCTTTTCAAAGCGAATGCAGGAACACTGCGCCCTGGTCTATGGTCGACTCTTAATCCCGGAGCCCGAAGTGCAAGCCGCTTTGTGCAGAACCTGCGAGGAATAGCTGGAAACCGCAGAACTGCAGCTGCTTACGATCGATTGCACCTGCTGCACATAGAGGGCGCCACCTACCCGTGGCCACTTGGGTTCGAGGGGATGCAATCCGCGCACAGCGTCGACGCCGCATCCATCACGAAGTGTCCAGGAACAGCATTGCGACAGAAGCGAGGCGGTTGCAAGCACCAGCATCCTGCTCTTTCTTTTGGACAGATGCGACATCCGGGCTGGGACACACGAACTGCGATCGGCCGTTTTAAACAGAAGAAACCGTTTCACTGGCCCGATCGCGATCCTCATCGTTGCGTCTGCGTTTGAGTACGTTTAACTAAGTGTAATGATGTTACATGCAGCGTAAGGTCTCGCAAAATGTTCGTCTTTTGTGTCCGGAAACGTGTGTGCGCTACTCTAAAACCTTCTATTAGCTGTCGGAGAGTCTCGCACCGTAAAAGTGTTGCAGCGTCCAAGTTATGCGGTGTTTATACTTACGGCTGACGAAAGCCACGATGTGATGATTCTACAATGAGCTTGCGAGACAGTTTGCAGGCGTTCGTGGGTAAGCGTGGTATTCGCCTCGTGGTGAACCTCTGTAAACCTCGTCTGAAATGTGTGCCAGCCCATACATGACTCAAGAAAAGCAGTAGAACGCTTGTTACAGGTCACCCGTTTTAATTATGTACTGCAGAAATAATAAATACGTAACTGCGGCCTCTTGCGGTTTCTGCAATATATAGATAAAACTCAGCTGAGCCAGGGTATACAGAGCGAAAGCTCTGTCAGCGGGCAGAACAATTAGATTAACGACAGCAAATCACGTGATGCATCACGTGCCACAAGTGCGAGAGCGAACGTCTAGAACGGCAGTCCGCGCAGCGGCGGAAGTGGCTGCCATGCGCGCAGCTGTGGCGTCGGCGAGTCCCATGGCATGACGCCATATCCGCAGGCAGCGCGGCTCCCGTTAGAGGTCAAATCTAAGAGCCAGTTGACCTTCAGACTCTGCATCGGAGCAGTAGAGCTTTTTGCACTAGAAACGAGACAAATCATGATTACTGTCTGATAGATGTCCGATGACAGCAGAAACTCAAGTTTGGCGATGTTGCAGGTGGTACGCACAGCTATTAGCTGTCTGGAGGTAGTCTCGCCGTCTTTTTGATTCAGTTCTCCAGCCTGGTGCGTCACTTGTGCAGCGAGTGAGTGTACGACATAAACTTTGCTTTGTGTGCCTTCTTCCTTTCACGCTAAATGAAAAAAAGCCGTGAAATGAGAGAAGTTCAGGGACCTGTTGTTTTCCATCGGCGATCGGTGGCTGCATGTTCCGCCATTGATAACTATAAAGCCTTACACAGTTGGGTAAATTATTTTTTCTTTAAAGTATCAAAAAGAGCCAGAACGTGACAGAAAATGGTAATTTTCGTCTTTAAGTTTTGTTCAGAGATATAGAAAAACAAATACAGCAGTATTATTTCTTACCATCTCGGCATCACCCCAACCAAGTGTGAAAAGGCAAGCTGAAGAGGAAAGCAGTACTTAACAAAAATTTAAAACTTGAAAATATCGCAGCATTTTGCTATTAGTGTCACATGTATTGCTTCTCCGCTCAGCAGTGCAGTATGGATATGTGATTTGGTTCTATTCGTAGTGCGTGCAGATTTGAATGTGATTGTAGGCCAGACAGAACAGAACTCTCTTCATTGTGAGAATATGTGATGAAATAAGTGTTCATCCCCGCCGAATCGAGTACGACGCTGAGGTTCTCAAGATTTTTTATCGAGTTACTGCTCTTCATGTTTTCTCATTTTTATCATTGTAACTCTTTACTAAAACACTGAAGCACTTCATAGAGCGCAGTGCATGCGTCTCTCCAGTGCTTTCTTTACGCTTTCTGAGCGCTAGTCGGCATTCGCTTTTCTTTTGAACGATAAAACCATCCAAGAGAGGAGGAAAACACAGCTAGGGCATTACAGCAAGCAATAAAACTTTCACATTTACTTTAGTTCTTCCCGAACACCATAAAGCCGCGTTTTTCCCCACATGTAGCCTGCAGCTAAAATGACTCTTTCTTAATTACACGAAGCGACAACATTCTTAAAGTTCGCATAAGTCCAATAATAAATTATAATAACAAATCACTTGCGTTAATCTAGGCCGTCAGGTTAATTGGCCTGCACCGTTTTAAAAATAGCGCGTGCAAAATTAACCTCGCCATTTCGACTGTTTTCAGGTTCAGCAAGGCTTCCTTCACAATTTCGTTCTCTGCTTAGAAGAGGCCAAATTGGTGAACCTTAACAAAATTTGCAGTGGATACGTCGCGAATCATGCCATCTAAAAGTCAAGTTAATATTATTGAACATTTAGAAGTTAGGGGTTCTAAGTAGCAAAAATTTTATGCTCTGACCCACTTTTCTATATATGTCCGGCCTTTAAGAGTACAAAAAAGGAGTGTCTGAAATATGTGTGTATTTATTCACGCCCTCCGGGTGAACGGAGCAGTTTTAGACTCTCTGCTTACAGTAGCCACTGATACATGACTAAAAAATGGCCGTTCTTATGTTAGGTCATTGTTCCGTTTATCAGTGAAGAGCAAAAATTGCGGGGGGGGGGGGGGGGGGGGGGGGCACTTTGACAATCTTCAGTGCGCGAGGCGAAAGCCTTTTCGCGCTGATTCAACTGCCTCTGTTGCTGATGGCTATAATTAATAATGAACTGCTAATTATTAATTAATGCTTACAACATACTATACCATGATTAATTCAGTGATTTTGGTTACGGCGTATTGCACCCCTGAGGACGTCATCAGGATGGTTCACAGCTATAGTGTGACCGTTTTCGCAGACGGACATGCGGACGGACAACGATGAGCCGTTAAAGGCTTTTGCCTTAAAACTTTCACCGTGCATTTTGCTGCGGCAGCTTATACGCACTGACATTTGCCGGTACTCGCAGTGGGAACATAGCTGACATTCCCTTCAGGCGCTATAGCCAATCCTATGTCGGCGAAAACGACGCAACTTAGAATATGGGCACATATTTAAGGAACTCGATAACACAAAGCCTCTATTAATACAGAGGCACCATTCGTAGCCATGCATGGTTCCGTGGCGACCAGGTCGAATTCTTTTTTTTAAATCATGATAATGCAGTACCGTTGCCAACACCATGAAAAGCAAAAAGTTATCTGTGTCTTGCTCTTACCACGAGCGTGATGACTGTGCTCTTGCTACAAAGTCATGATTTGCCATATTTCGCAAAGCATTTCACGCACAGCAGAAGTCGGGTGTGCCTTGTGATTGACCTTTTTTTTTTCTCCGACTCACCTTTCACTTATTGATGAAACCGCATGTTGAGTAATGCAATGCGTGCCCCGCAGGGGTTGAACGAGTCGCGCTTTCTCTCTGCATGAATCCATCTTCGGTTAATTACGGCAATCCTTTCGCTCGCTGCACGTCGCCAAATTGCACAGTGCCTACGAAGCTGTTACCGCTGCAGTAATCACTGCGCTATGGCGCTGTTTGCGCAACTTAGTGCCATTTCCATTCGTCGCATTGATTCCTCCGACACCGGGGGTCATTAGGCTAAAAGGAGATTGACCTCGAAACATTTGAAGCGGAACGCTTCTTCGTATGTTTATCTTTTTTTTTTTTTCGCCACGTCTGTAAGGCGGTGCGACAGAGCCTCCTGTGCGTAGTTACGAAAAAAGCGAGAAATAAAACAGTTGCACGTAGCAGCATTATCAGTAGAAAAGACCAGTGGTAATGAAAACGGGAAGGCCACTTTTCCCCGCAGGCATGCGGTTTGTTTCTCTCCGACACTAGACGCGACAGCTAGGTGGCGTCGCTTCAGTTGATAATTCGCACGCAGCTCTTCTCTTATAAATTAAAACCGTTTCTTCTTGTTTTTGTTATAATGACGAAATCCGTCACTTTTCAATCGTTTTTAAAAAGTCGTTTATAGACGCCCCATGGGACCAATCTGCCTCGTCTGTCATAAAATTACCCCCGTGGCTTGAAGTAAGTGACTTTACAAGACCTGAGCTTTCCCATTGGCTGGTGTAAAGTGACGTCAGCAGGACGGAGCATTCCCACTAGCTGCACGAATGTGGCGTCACAAGACTGGAGCTCTGCAATTGGCTGAAGGGGAGTGACGTCACCGACCGGCTGTGACGGCACTTCCGGTAAAGGCATCAACATTTGGTTATGCTATCAAAATGCCAACGCATAATGGATTACGCGTTGCTGTGTATTTTTTCTGTCTGCGTGCGATTTGACAAAATACCAAGTGAGGGTACCTCCACGGGTTCATCGTAAGTAGGTTTTTAAGTTTATTGTGCATTATTTAGGATGTATTGTATTCCATAATCAGCAACTCCTAACTTTTCTGCAGTGCTCTAAATTAGGCGCTAACGGCTTGTCTTTAATAACGTAACGCGTGCGCTTTGCATCTTCACGTGCATGCACACACGTATCCACAAACCAGGCTCGAATGCGTGACAGCATAAGTAAAGGAGCGAAAGTGGACATGGTTCAACAATACAAAAGTTTGGAGGTTTGTTGTTGTTTTTTACCATGCGGTCTACTAAAAATTGCGTTTTGCTTCCACTCCACTAACATCAGCTAGCCGCCGCTGTGAGGTAGTCATACAATGTCATGCTGAGTGGCAGAACGACTGATTCGTGCAGTAGCATAGTTCGTACAGAATATGATCGTGGTTGTGTCGTGTATACGTGTTTGACGAACAGGCCAAAACGCGAACAAAGCTTTTTAGCGGACCTACATTCATTACAATGAAGAAAATTTTGTACGCTTCTCATCAGCTCCTTCGCGTTGTGAGAGTGTACGGATTGAAGAACACTACACATTCGTAGCAAGGGTGGTGAGCTAATGTAAAAATAACGTCCTGGTGGGCTAGTTGGTAACTGTTACATGTTAACTGTTAACTGTTACACTTGTTACATGAACTGTTCATCGTTGGCTACAGGCTCGAAACACACACAGACACAAGGAAAGTAGACGGGACTGAGCACCACTTACAACTGCTTTATTCGGAGGCAAAACGCACAAATATATAGCCGTCGTACAGCAAAGAACACCGTCATGTTTCAGGCTTGATATGATACCGAACGGGTGAAATACTTGTTCTCGGCCTTATAAAGGCTATAGATGTGTCGCTGAGGAACATCTTTTCTTCAACCAAACGTGTCTTCAGACCTGCCTTCAATCAGTTCCCTAGCTTTGGTACCTTTACTTGTTGACAGAATCCGCGCACAGGCAAAACATGGCTCAAAAGAGTGTGACGGGTAGTAGCTTACATGTGTGGGTAAATTTGGGTCTTCTTTATCTTGGTCAACGTTCCCTTCGTGCTCCCTGATTCACTTAATAACGCCGCGCCCTGTTCGTACTATATAGGGGCGGCCGCACGAGAGGGGATTTTATACGCCACCCATACGGTGCACATTACAAACGGTGGCACATGCTTGGTGCCGCAACCTCTTTGATCTTTTCCTCCTCTTTCCATACCAGAGCAAACGCTTCCGAGCTTTTTGGGACTGAAAAGACAAGCGGCACACCATGCCTGCTCGCGGTCTTCTTAATCGCCAGAGGTACTTGCCAGCAATTAATGAATGGCCACCTTCATAGGTGCACTCTGAAATAAGAAAATAATATAGAAAGATGTGTCTAGATCTGCTTCTTTCCGCCGCGCGCCCTCCCGTTACCATACTCGAGGGTAACTCCGGCGCGTACACATAGTGGCGTTCTTAAAATTCACGTCTTTGAGACGACGTCCCATACCGTCACATTCTGTTATAGAATACACTCAGTTTTTTGTAATGAAGAGCGGACCTTGTAGGTGGTCTGTGAAATCAGAAACTATTTAGAAAAATTTTCTTTACATACAAACCTACGGGCCGTACGCCAAGCCGCCGACCCCCCTTCGACGACAGCAGCGCCGCTGCATCTTGCTTACGTTGCATGTCAATGTTGGCCTCTAGGAGGTCCCTATAGGCGTAAATAGATGAACAGCTGTAGTCAGGCCGGACTGCTGCGCTAATGACGACAAAATAATTAAGCCCCTTATATCAGGTCAGCCTTCATCTCATCTCACCTCACTCATTGCTCTTAACGCAGGACTCGGTCACCATTCCATCGGAAAAAAATGTCTGCCAGTGAATTGCATGAACTTCTATTCTACTCATTCCAATGACTTTATAGCTGTGTTCTAACACATACCCTCCTCTAAGAAACGATTATCTACATTTGGTTCCAGCTCTTCGAAATAAATTTTGGCTGTGCCCCGCCGCGGTGGCTCAGTGGTTACGGCGCCCGGCTGCTGACCCGAGAGACGCGGGTTCGATCCCGGCCGCGGCGGTAGAATTTCGATGAAGGCGAAATTCTAGAGGCCCGTGTACTGTGCGATGTCAGTGCACATTAAAGAACCCCAGGTGGTCGAAATTTCCGGAGCCCTTCACTACGGCGTCTCTCATAGCCTGAGTTGCTTTAGGACGTTAAACCCCATAAGCCAAACCAAACCAAACCAATTTTGGCTGTGTTTCGTGTTATCTTCGTTTAGGATTTCAGTGATCGTTTTTCCTCCTTTGCCACACCAGCAGATTTTAAAGTTCCTGTAAAGGGTGCACTATAGCAGCAACCCCTTTTTAGCGGTGAAGCTGGAGACGCTAAACAAGAGAAGAATGTTATTTTGCTGTTCGCGATGCTTTACAAAAAACTCCTCGAGGTACCGAATTCTGCATCATGATAAAGCCTCTCTATTTTTTTTTTGTTACTGTGCTATGAGTGTAAATCACAGAAAAGATATTTTTTCCTTCCTACCTGCCTTTAGTGCAGCGCCACTAGCATAAACCTCCATTACTCTTATCCTTTGCTTTTGTTTCAGCCATAAGAAGTCAGAACAAGTATGAAGAATACTCCTGTCATCTAATATACTTTCACCACCATTATAACTGTCGTTTTTGACAGGGCCGAATTCATTACTTCTTGTTACCCAAAAATTAAGGATGACACTTAAGACTGCTTCCGTGCTCAGAATGCGAAAGCATTGTCCCATCGTAAGCTTTGTTGCGAGGTTCATTTATTATTCCCCCTTTTAATGACACACCTACTCATTAGCAAACTGTTTTAAGGAAACGCATACACTAGGTTCACATTTATCCTCCAGAAAGCAAAGCGATTTTGTGGCCTATAGTTTGCGTGCTTGCCACGTAGTGCGAACGTCGTTGTTTCCTTGGTTCAAGTCTCCGCACCTTCGGAAGGAGCTTTGTGTTTTCTTCTTTGCTGTAGACTTCGCTATTTATGGACTACTGCTGACGTCTTGCGAGAGCATGGTTACGTCACTAAGGAATTTCGGCCCATGGGCGGCGACAGACGGCGGATGGCGGCTTTTGTGTTAACGGGACATATAATGCTTTCTGATTAAAAAGAACCGATGAAGCCACCCCCAAATAGCTTCCCCGTCTCTCAACACCAGAATAACACCCTGTGATCCCTCGCCGATGCCTACCTCATATATAGTTGACCGGAGCACAAAATCACTACACCCATTCTTAAATGTCCAATTAAGAAAGACCCGCCGCCAGAATCGCGTTAACCCGGTAACACGCATAAGGGGCCCCATGTCTGCTTACAACTTTTTTATTCCTAGCGCAAGAGCTATTCGGCATTCACTGCCTGGTCACATTGATTAATGCATAGATCAGAAAACATTTCGCTAGAAACTAGGCACGGATCTCTCATGTACGACTGCGGCTATTTTCCATGTTTTTAATGGAGATTTAGCAATTAACCCTCAATCCTATATGTCTCGTTCAACGTCCAGGTTTACTCGACACCATCATCAGAATTCACTAACCCATTACTTTGCACGGACGGATGTATTAAAGTTTTTTTATTTTTTTCCCGAACTATGACAGGCTGGAATGCCTCGTAGTTGCCTGTTTCATTGAATGATGCATTGTTTATTTGTATTATTGTTGTTTTACCACCCTGCGTGAACCTGAGCAAGGTCTGCTGTATGGAATAAATAAATAAATAAGTTCAACCGTTTCAGGAAGTATTATTGCACCGAGGTTTGCTTATTTTGCCATAACGTTGCCTTTTTCTAGTCTATATGAAGTTTTGGTCATGACTACTGTGATTTGTTGCGCCAGTAGTGATTTTATTTCATGTTATCTCCTCTATATGTTCTGATTATTAAGGAAACGGTAAATGAAATAAGTCAAATGAATCGAACTTGGACATTTTATTGCGTTTTTGCAGCAGTCACCACCCACGGCAGGTTCTTTCCAGCCAAGCCACTCTGAATTGTGTGCGTCATTCGCTGCTGTGAAATCCCAAAACGATTGTGACGTGGACATAGAAAGCGATAACGCAGAATAGTGACCGAGACTTCCTCGTTTGTCGTCACCTGGCTATTGCTTTGAGACAGCTGTAGTTCTCTAAAACAAAGACGCTACACCACCCCTTCCACACGTTCGTGGTACTTCTGAAATTATCGCTGATCTACACACACAACTTTCAGTCCATGACGCAATCACTGACAGAGCCAAGTACGTTTTGGCAACTTCTTTACTGAAAGGAAGGTGTAGGTCCAGTCCGATATAAGGCGCGTGCATCTTTCCTCCTCCCCAGATCTCGAGAGCATGAAAAGAAGATGGTCACTTTGCAACAGTCAGGCCTTGCTTGATGTCGGATCGGACAAGAAAACGCGATGACCGGTGCTCATTAGGCTCGAAACTAAAATGACACCCGTGCGTGCAGTGTTTTGCAGCGTGCGCCTGACTGCGCCGCCCTGCGCTTACGAAAATTGGTTTTGACTTTCCGTTTGCGTACTTAAGTTTTTCTAACCAGGAACTCGTGAGATATACAACACTCATGTGTTTTCCGTAGCATTAGCCGAGCAAAAGATTTTCACTTACCTTTGCACATCTCTTCCTGTTCTTCTGAATATCGATGAGCTTTTCACAACTCCTTCTCTTGTTCTGTACATCCAAGAGTTTTTGATTTCGAGTGTTGCATGTCCGGCTTTCTCGGGAAAAAGCTTTGACAATTAGACAGTTGTAAAGCGCTGTTATGGAATTATTGAAGATAATGGTCCATTATTTTGATGTGTAGCCGCCGCGGTGGCTCAGTGGCTATGGTGCTCGGCTGCTGGCCCGAAAGACGCGGGTTCGATCCCGGTCGCGGCGGCTGAATTTCTTTGGAGGAGAAATTCGAGGCCCGTGTACTGTGCGATGTCAGTGCACGTTAAAGAACCCCAGGTGGTCGAAATTTCCGGAGCTCTCCACTACGGCGTCTCTCATAGCCTTAGTCGCGTTGGGACGTTAAACCCCATAAACCAACCAACCATTTTGATGTGTAGCAAAATCATTCGTTTCTAGTGCTTCCATTGCTCCCATCGAGGAGTTAAGACTGCCGTCAAAAACCAATGGGGAATACTTTTGACGACGGCAAGAAAGTTAATAGCAAAAGAAATGCACGCCTGTTTTGCTGGCGGGAGACTTGCAGATACATTGGTTGTTATAGTGAAACCTTAGAATGTATTAAAAAATTGTGATTATGAACTCTTTCCCGTTCAGAAACGTTTTTAACATTTTTTTCATTTGTTTGTCCATAATCGCTACGTATGTAAAAACTAAATTTCTGTGCTGTACAAAATAAGGAATGTTTCTGATAAAATTTGATATGCATACATTAACTACGCGCGCCCTTTATATATGACCGTGTCGTTTTCCGCTCCCTATTCTATGGCCTGTCGGAGTAGTCAGTAGCGCTTCAGCTTACCAACCCATAGTTTGCGTCCCATCGTGGTCTTGCCCATTCTGTATGTCTCCTTTGTTGACATATGCTTACCCGTGGTGATCGGTGTAGCTTAGTCGGCAAAATTGCCCGGGCAGTCACTCAAATTCAGCATTTTTTTTTTAATGACCGCTGTCGTAGCCTAACTGTCGTACTCACTAGGAACTCAACTTTAGGTACAAACAAGGACCAAGGTTGTCGGTTTCTTTTAGACACGCAGAATGAACTGAGAAGAAAATTAATCAAGAACTCCCAAAAAACTCTGATGACTCTATTGAGAAAGGGCAATACCCACTCATCAGACACACACAAAAAATTTGCATAATAGTGATTCATCCCGTTTCGTGATGTAGTTTACCAGGCCGCGGTGTATACAAAGCTTTCAATTCACGCAGAGCGCGCCTTTCACGGGTTCACAAACGGACGACAAACTTCGGTCGTACTACGCAGATAAAAAGAATCAAAATGCAGCGACTTGCGTCGACAAAGTTGGCCGTCGCTTAATAATATATTGTTGGTCCTCTTCTCATTTCATTTGAGTATTAAAAATGGAGGCCCCTGGCGGCCTTTCTCGCGTGACCTAGTTATTAAAACTGCTGGACCGCCGCGAGGTGAACGAAAAGCACGTCGTCACTTCCGTATGGACTCGACCACAAATCATAAGCATCTCTTTTTCTACCCGCAGTTGCGACCAGCGGAAATGTATAATATGCTCACCGTGTCATCTACACGTCTGTATTTCAGAGCTACTGCATTTTGATTTTCTTGTTTTTTTTCACGTCAGTCGGCAACCTCATTAACGCCAGTACGGAGGGGTACCAGAGCGCGCCAAACAAAGACTGCTTTGTGAATTTTGTAGTTATCCCCTGCCCTTTGATGAAAGTTAACCACTACCTTTCTTTCTGGTGTTATTTCAATTATTTCTTTCAGTGCGGAAGAGAAATGGGGGCAATTCATATCTTTTCCTACTGTGCCCATTGAGCATGGGTCGCCGGTGGCCCATCACTGTCGATTGTTATTTCAAAGCTACGTATGCACTTTCGGACTTATTGTACTGTCATTTAATAGTTGAGGAAGTCCACTTTCAGTCTGGAAGTAATTAGTAATTTTGCTACGAAGCGGTGAATTTAGGTGATTGACTGAAGAGCGTTGTGCGCAACTTTCAAAGCTAGCATGCCAAGGTTCCTGATAGCCGGACCTTAACTCTGTTTTTCATTTTCTAGCCCTCGAGATAATTTATTTTAATGCTAGTAGCAGCAGCGAGCATGAGGATGATGTCAGATTGTATGAATTTTGTTTTCATCACGCAAAACTCAGGAAAGCAGGCCACAACATCAACTGATGTCCATGAGAAAGCTGCGTTTATGTTAGGTGATGTGCATGCACTATAGCATTTTATTAACATATTTAGAAACAAAATCTCTTCGGTCGCAAAGCAATTGCTTCTATCTGTGGGGCAGCAGTCAAATTTTTTTTTCTGGCGCAATGTCTTACCAAGCCAGAGCTTCGAATGTTTCAGGTGCTTTATGCAATAAAAGAAGCAAGCCTGTGTACGTTCTAGAATTTGAAAAAAAATTCACACTATAACTTGAAGTTCCAACGTATTTACCGCTATATTTATCAACATTTCTAGTATAAAACAGGAATTTGGAATCAGTCCCATAAAATAGTAAATTTATTCAGCTTCCTTTTTATTCTCTGCATTCTGATAAGTCAAATGCATTGTTTACTGAAAAAATTCAAAAATTTACGTAGCGAAAAAGGGAAATTTCCTCCGCGATAGAAGAAAGTTAAGTGACAAATTTGCATCAGACGTTTATAGGTCTCCCGACCACAAAAAGTCCACTATACCGGCGCGTAGTGTTTGTCCTTGCCATTCGCTCAGCTTAATGACATAGCATAGTGTAGTGCAAAATGAAGTCCGCATCTAAGTATATTAGTTCATAATTGCAATTCATAGCTTAATTGCTCCTAACATCTGAAAATAGCTACATCGAGAAACACTCACTTTGTCTTCAGCCTTTAGAAGCATGCTACGATCAACAAGGCCTGTGCTGAGATGACGACGGCTATGCAGTCGGACATGGTTTATGATTTATGAGGGTTTAACGTCATGTCATTTGTGGCAGTTTGAGGTCTCTCTAACGGGGCTGCGCTGCAGGATCCCATCCTTAAATTTTCATTTGTACACTTCTGGTTTGGCGCCTTCTCCCGTCTGAGCATTCTGCGGTGAACCGGGATCAATAGACCCTTTCTTCTTGTTTTGTCGCCGCTTCTGCACGATGAGAAGACTGTCTTTAGGGAAGCCATTGCAACAGCTTGGCCTTAGTTCGAGCAGCCCGATCCTATTGTTGTTTGCCGCCACCAGACTTGGGTACAGCCACAGGTCTGTTTTTACCGCCATTCAAAACTTCTTACTGGAATCGGCTACACATGTCACAGTGTTTATCTCCTGTGTGCGTTATGCATTTAACCTTTTATTTCGGTGTTTCTTCTATTTTACTTCTCTCTTCCACTAGAATCAATTTATTTTCGCCTATGAAAAAGATTCATCTGAAGAACTCCCTGTGCAACTCAATTCTTGGCCGATTCCTCTATGTGGACATGTGCCATCGTATGACGATAACAACAACAACAACGACGACGATGTCCAGGTTCTTTTACGTGCACTGACATCGCACAGCACACGGGCCTCTAGAATATCGGCTCCAACGAAATTCGGCCGGCGCGGCCGGGATCGAACCCGCGTCTTTCGTGTCAGCAGCCGAGTGCCGTAACCACTGAGCCACCGCGGCGGCTTGATATTGGATGTGTTTTCTAGACTTTTAAGTGTGAGCCCTAACAATGTTCACCTTTTTGTACCAGTTGGTTTTTCATTCTTTATGCTGTAATCCTTATAAATTTGAATTTCTGAACCGTGCTGAGCTTTGTTTTTTTTTTTTCTGACCGGGTGTATTTCAGAGAATTACTCCTAACGGCCTAATCCCTTGGTGCTTCTTGGGGTGACTCCCTTATTATTTAAAGAAAAAACATATCTAGTAAATATTAACAACACTATAAACGCAATACTTTTTAACAGCACTAAAATATTAATGTCTTCCTTGGCCACCATCCAGTCTCTTCGACTGAAAGCCACAGGGTGCGCTACGTGTACCTTTTTCTCACGCTCAAATCAGATGCAACCATCTACAGTCATCCTTCCATTACAAAGAAGGCAGTGCTCGTCAGTTGCAGGCCCGTGCAATTTCCTTTTCATCCTTCTCTCAGTCACAACAACAACAACAACAGCGCCTGTTCATTCAGTTATAGCATGTAGCTCTGAGGTGGCGTTATCTAAATGTGCAAGGCTTGTGTATGATGAACATCATTTTTAGGGCGCGGTACAACACTAATCGTCACGCTTCGGGGGTGATCATATTCCGCGATAAACGCCTAATCCTGAGAAGTTGTTGGTAGGAGCAGCCGCATTTAGATGAGTTGCTGAGCACACGTCGGAGCTCTTGACGCTCGAAGATCATTCATTACCTAAATACGCTGCTGGCGTAGCTTTCTTGCTTAAAATTCTATTATTAAGTTGTTTCTATGCATAAATTTGGGTGAGCCATCATTTTGTTGTAAATTTTCTTTTACACTCTTTGGCCTGTTTTGATTATATTCAAGATTGCTTCCATTTGAACTTGCGGTCACTTAATTCATTAATGTGATTAATTCATCTAATTTCACTTCTATTTCACGTATGAGTATCCACTGCTATCTTTCAGAACGTGAACACTGTGATATGCTGCCTGAGTTCTTTGTCGAAAGAAGAATAATACAAAATTAGCAAGTAGTTTTTCTCAGTCTTAAGTTAGTGAAGTTATTCGACATACTACTTTAAAAGAATTGAGAGACGTACGGCCGGCTAAATAGGCTAGTTCTCTCTGGAAAATAAAAGTCGGACAACTAATAACGACAAAATCATGATTTCGCTTGTTTAACTGATGAAAGTGCAATTAAAGGCATACATTCAAATTTTTGCTTTTGTTTCGTCGGCTTCTCGACGCCAATGGACTTAAAAATTCTCGAGATAGGACGCGATAGAGGCAAAACATCAAAAATGTTAGACAAAAATACTGCGCATCACAGCAGGTTAATACATGCTTCAGCGAACCAAAGGGGAATGGTTTCAGGGCAGAGTTTCCCTTTCCTACATTCCCTCAGGGGTAATAACAAATCGCAAGGCGACCAAATGACAGAGAAATGGCTGAAATCAAATTCATGAAGTTCATTGCAGAGAACACGCAGAACGATGTGAATAACGCTCCGCTCTTCCCCGTCTCTCCACATATCATTCTTTTCTAACACTGAGAAGAAACACGCTTGGTGTTTCAAAAGTAGTTCATATCACAGTTGCATTCTCGTAGGGCAGTTAGCGTGGCGAGCTTCCAGTGACTAGCCACAATGGTGGAAGGACGACACACAGCGCTGG
This sequence comes from Amblyomma mixtum, assembly GCF_055824585.1. Classification (NCBI taxonomy): domain Eukaryota; kingdom Metazoa; phylum Arthropoda; class Arachnida; order Ixodida; family Ixodidae; genus Amblyomma; species Amblyomma mixtum. The sequence continues at coordinate 96,154,224 of NC_143016.1, forward strand.
TAGTCATTAAGCAAAAGCTACGCATATAAGTAGGTTAATTCAATATTCTATGCCATTTTCAACGACTGATAGCTTTCCCGTGGGTTCGTGTCGTTCTCCTTACGCCCTATTGGCATGGCGAACCGCATAGCAACGAGCGCAAGAGGATGGACTTCGCCAGACGAAGTAATTTTTGAAATCAGTATGAGAAGCCACGCCGCAGCCTCAAGGAGTACATATCCACGTGACCAGACGAGCTGCGAAGGAAGCGGTGGGCGATAGGCTTCACCAAAGTGTCCGTTGTCAGGTCAAACACCTCGCGAACAAAGATTCCAGGCCCAACCTGCTTGAACGACATCGTCACAAGTGGTGCACGCCGTGGCGATGGACCGAAGACTCCCCTTGGATAGCGAGCAACGTGCTAGAAGCGGCGCCACTGCACAGGCCCGGGCTCAGGCGCGCTCGCGTTCGTCGCTCCCAATCCAAACTGCGCTTCGGGCGTGGCAGACGCGTCTATTTGCTTCGGCGCCAGCGCGGCGCCCGGAAGAGTCGCTCAATGATGGTGGCGCTGCTCCTAAGCGCGCCATCTCTCGGAACTCAACGATGCTGCTCTCGCCTCTCTTCTTGTTCTCGGCGACGGGTTAGTGAAATAAGTGCAGACCCAAACTTCATTACAAGCCGGAAATTCGGATCTGAACCTCTGTCACTTTCGCAATGCCTAATAATTTAAGTGAGGACGCTGCTGCCTACTGATGACGGCTTGTAACACCTGAAAATTTTCCTATGCATATTGCTCACCGGTACGATGGGTGCAGTGAATATGGCAGGTTTTTTCAGATCATGAATGGCAGTTTAGCAATATCACCCAGAACCATATAGTGTCGCGTCACTTCTGTCCACCTGTAAGATTCTGAGTGTGCATTTTTGTATTCGTTTTACTGAAAATCGCGATTGCGTGATGTGCATCCTGCTGTTCCGCTTCTGTCTGCGCATGCTCACCTTTTCCCTAAACACTGCGGATTGTTTGTAAGCAATGAATGAACATTATTTAGTCGCGCCTGTCGTCGTCGTGTACTTTCTTCTCTCCTACGTCCCTTGTGGCGTTTGCGCTGATTTTTTTCACAAGACGGAGCACCAACTCTCCCTCGGCAGCATGCTGTCTTGAACTGCGGCCATCTGCCGACGAGAAGGTGGACGCTTGTTCGTGGGCTGGCGCTCACTTAGTCTGCGCTGGTCCGCGGCATTAAAATCATAACACGATTCATGCCTTCAGGCATTGTCCTCGGGATATTGGTGATATTGGGGAAGTTTCTAACGGGAAAGTAGACATCTCTCCTTGCGTGAATACATATTTCGCTGTACTAAGAGGCTGCTGCAAAGTTACCAAGTTTAGCGCACATAGACACTGGATCTGGATAACGTTCTTTACGCATGATCGCTGATATGTATGCGCACGTATCAAGCATTCTCTACCATTTGGAGCTGCACAGAATGTTTTGTGCTCTCCGCAACTCCCGTGGAATGCATACTGCTGCATCCTGTGTCAAAAATTCGTGCTCAGCTTTCAATGATAGGCTTAACACTACAAGATACAAATGTACTTCAGGTACGGCCTCTTTTATACAGCTTTATGCTAAACTCAAAGCAAATACAAATTAATTGGTGGTGTTGACTATAAGCCGAAGTATACTAAGCATTAAACTCAGCCAACTCAGCCTCCCCTTTCTATCAACAGCTATTGCCACCTGTTTATTTTTGTCGCCATATTTCTCTTTTCACCGTCACGAATGGCAGGAATCATCACCACCAGGAAAATATTAGACAGGCATTACTCAGCTATCTCTCAATATGGGAAATGAATCAATGCGAGAGTGTCGTTTATCAAGTTGGATACTCAATTTTACTGCCTTGCTTTATTTTTAATGTAACACATTTATTATCCTATATGGTGCAGGACTCACTGCGGTGGCGTGTCATTCCTTCATTACGACGAGAAAAGACTGCTTATAAAGCGAGGAAAATAACTGCTCCTCGAAGGTGAATAAGATTACATGTGATTGCATGTGCTCTCAAGGAGGATCAGTCTATAAAATTTGCTACCGGCATCGGCGTGCATGAGTCTGAATAGTGTTATCAGGTGGGTAAGACATATTAATAAAGAGATGATCAGAACATCTTGTGAGTTATCAACTCGGGGTCGTCTCCCTCAGGTGCCCTCAACAAGAAGGTGCCCTTCCTTCTTCAAAGAAGGAAGGAAGGTTACATTTGTTTTTACATTTATTTACATATACTGCAGGCCCATCTCTGGCCCACGTGGGAGGGAAGATACAAACAAGAAAAGGTAAAAAACAGACATATTGCTTGAAAAACACATGAAAAAGAATGATTGGTAGACAGAATAAGTTATCATGCCACGTGTTCAACGAAAAACAAACTGCCACGTATTGCATGGCAGGAACAGCCAAAGTCTAATTTTATTGGAAAATATTTCTATAGAGGTACTCCTAATATTCCTTCCGATAATGTGTTCCAATGAGCTGTCGCAAATGGGAGCAATGAGCTCTTACGTATGTTAATGCGGCTAATAGGCTTCTGTGTAGTTTTGCTGTGATTGATTCGTGATGAGTGCCTGAAAGGTTTCTTTAGGGTAATGCAGTGGGTTTAATTTAAAGTGATTGTCTTAGACAAAGTAAATAAATTTAAATCTGGAGGTTAACCTGCGCTGCGATAGCGCCTGTGGGTTTTCTTTTGTTCTTAACTGGCGTACGCTGGAGCAACGGGTGTACACTGAATATATGAAGTCTAGGGCCAAATTTTTGTTCCCTCAATTTTATTGATTAAATTCTTTTGGCACGGGCTTCAAATGAGATCCGCATATTCTAATTTAGGTCTTACAAAGTTTTTATATGCACGAAGTTTTACTTCGGGTGGGGTGCTGCGGAGGGTTCTCCTTAGGAAGCACAACTTTGTTAGCATTAGAACGATGTGGTGCTCCCAACTCATGTTGCAGGTTAGCGTAATACCAAAATGTTTAGTTTGGTTAGTTTTAGCAATTGCAACGTTGTATAAGGTGCACGTAAATTCCAGCAGCATTTTCTTATTAGTGAAAGTGATCCTAGCGGTATTGGAAGCGTTTAACTTTAATCCGCATCTTGATTATCATGCTTGAATTGACTGCGAGAGGAATTTACCTGATCTTGATCTTGCCTTGTATTTATCGTAGAGTAGATAACGCAGTCGTCTGTAAAAAGTCAAATTTGGACTGGCCATTGAACGCATAAATGAATATAATTTATATAAACCAGAAACAAGAGGTGTCCGAGAAGAGAGCCGTGCGGAACAGCCGAAAAAACTTCCGTATTTCTAAAAATCTGCTCAATGAAATGAAAAAGTGATAATCCTTTAAATCTGGCACTACGCACTGCAATGAATAAAAGTTAAGACTAAGGGGAATTCTGTACCGGTTGTGTCCTGCGTTTGTCGATCTCATGGCATAAGCTAGCCTGACATCATTGCCCCAGAAGTTCTCCGTACATATCACTGCGAAAGAGGGCATTCTCTGCTCGGTGGTGTGACCTGTTATGGAAGCCGGTTTTATTTAAGCCCGTGCAATGCCGGGAAACCCGCCGGATTCCAATACTGCCGGCCGCAAACTTTCTCCTATGAGCGTCCTTTTGACAAGCCCTGGTGCTGCGCCGCAAGGCACGCGCTCTAACACTTCCTGACAAGCCACGATGCTGCACCGTACAGCAGTAAAGTCCTAAGGAGAAGCATCTGAAAACAACATGCCTGGACCTGTCGCAAGGTGCCAGACAGCGAGGCGCCGGTTTCCTTCTGCCCCGGACGCCACCGCGCGCGGCAAAATTTGAAGCGGTTGGCCCGCGCGGTCGCTGGTTGGTCCTGAGTTTTTTCCCGCTAGAGGGCCAACGGAGGCGCATTTGCTTCGTATGGGCTCCGCGTTCGAGCACCTTCTGCAAGGAAAAAACCCAGGATACTTCGACTCCGACACACGGACAAGAAGCGTGAGTCTATACGGCACCTTTCAAGACTTCATTTAAGCAAATCGGAGCTCGGGCGACCGAGCTCCGACTGTCTAAAGCCAGCGTCGCTCCGGAGCCTTGTGCGGCGCGAACGCCACGGCGGCAGTCATGGAGTACGCCGTAGCTGGGACGAACGCCTCCCAGAGCGAATTCGAAACGCCCGATTGGAAAACTATTGTGTCTTACCGTAATCAGGACCCCAAAGTTGTGTCATTAACAGCTCAGAAGCCAAATAAGCAGACCGAAAAGTCGAAGGCGCAACCTCTCCCTCCACTCCATCCTAAGAAACCTCCTTCCACGACTACCGGAGGAAGACTACAAGATAATCTACAGACCAACGGGTGGCGTAGACATCACGCGCTACACCGAGAAATCCATCAGGCAAGCTATTGCATCAGCTAGCGGCATTACCGCGACCGAGGCTGGCAAAGACCAATCCAGAACGAACTGTACAAAGAATGTGTTCACCATATCGACGCCGTTGCAGGCAAACGCACTACGTTACGTTGCAGTCAAACAAATCAAGCTGGAAGGCAAAGACATCATCATGACGTCGTACATCGCTCCTACGGACAAGGCCTTGCAGGGCATCATCTACAGGGCTTACGATGGCGAAACGCAGCAAGAAATGATGAAAGAACTTCGCAAAAGAAACCCTGAAATAGTTCAAGCACGAACCATGGGAAGAACATCAAAGTCCCTCCTGCTCCACTTCGACGCGGACGAATTGCCAGATAGCATCATTACTTCGGCGTCCTGTATCCGGTCTACCCCTTCATTCCAAAAGTAGAGGCGTGCACGAACTGCAGAAAAGTCGGACACAGAAGAGACGTATGTCCAGAGCCACCGCAACAACGGTGCCCGTACTGCGGAAACCAGCACCTCAAAGAAGAAATCTGCGACCCAGTCTGCATTGTCTGTGGAGAAGGGCACCGCACAGGCGATAACAGCTGCAAAAAAAGATTTCTACGACCCCACACTAAAACGTCGGAGCACCAATCAAGATCAAAATCCCGGAACAGCGACGACTCAACATCCACCCAACGAAAGGACCGCTCGAGCTCCTTCCCGCCCTTGGACAGCGGACGCAGCAGAAGCCGCAGTGGACGCAGCAGCAGCCGCAGCGGACGCAGCAGCAGCCGCAGTGGAGGTGACAGCGGCACCGGCAGCCGGACGCAGAGCCCCGGACCGAAACAGGTGAGCTGGGCGGGAGTGGCCTCTGACGGAAAGGGGACGGAGCTGCAGTTATTACAGTCTAAACTCGATCAGGCACTCCACCACATTCAAATACTTACGGACCGCATCAAACACTTAGAACAGGAAAACAGTAAACTAAAAGCACCCGCAAAATCTAAGGACCCTCCTCCAAAACCACTTGCCATGCAGGAAGTTACAGAAATGGAAACTACTGTGTCCGCAACAGTCGAAACCCCAGTAAGCGTAGTAAGCAAGGAAGAAACACCTCGCAAAAAACGAGCAGTAGCTGATGTTAGAAATCCCTCATTGGAGGATAGAGTCCCAAAACTCGAACAAAAAGTGGAAAAGCACAGTCAGAAACTCGATAACGTAACACAAACAGTTGACAATTTATCACAAAGACTCGAACAACACATACAGGATGTAAATCACAAGTTCGGGGTAATCGACACCATTTTACAGGAAATTTTACTTCGGCTTCCCCCGTCAGCTCAAGGGGCGCCAATCGATCTATCCCAGCAAAATGGCCAATCCTAAAAGCATAACAATTTGGCAGTAGAACTGCAGATCTATGCGCAACAAAAAAGCAGATCTGCAGTTACATATTCAATCGCAATCCGAAAAACCTGACGTAATAGCGATCCAAGTACCCAGAATATCTCGACTAAAACTGCCAGGGTACCGGGCAGTTCTGCCATGTCACATCAGAGAACAACCTTTAACCACTACGATGGTACATAGAAACCTTACCGTGGTTAACCACGAAATTGAAAACGTAGAGCTCGACTGTATATTAATCGAAATTTTACCCAGCAAAAGAAACTCCTCTTCTCTGTTCATACTGAACGCATACAGCCACCCCAGGGCGCAGGCTGGACCAGCGAAAGCCGCTATACTGAAAGCTCTACAAATTGCAGGCCAAAACCCAACCCTAATTGTGGACAACTTCAACGCTCAACACGTGCAATGGGGACACGCAACTATATCTAAGAAAGGCACGGCCCTAATTGATTTTATCCAGCAAAGAGGGCTAACCCAATACACGGATCCCATGCAACCTACCAGGATAGGTAACAGCGTGAGCAGGGACACGTGCCCGGACCTCACGATAGGCAAAAATCTCCCAGACTTAAGCTGGAGCAACACCAGACAAAATCTGGGAAGTGACCATTATATCATAGCATCTAAAATCGCTATTGCCAATCTCAAACCCCAACCCAGAAAAAACAAGATCACCGACTGGGACAAACTTAGGACGATCCGCGACCAAAATCAGGAACCGATCACAGACCTAGAACAGTGGACACAAACCCTCCTATCAGATGTGGGAAAGGCCACTAAAGAACTAGTACATGACCTAGACGTAAATGCGATTGAAAGCAGACTTACACACATCTGTGAGGCAAGGCAACGCCTAGAAAAAAGATGGCTTAAACAAAAATACAACAAAAAGCTTAGAAACAAGATACTGATACTCACAAAAGAAATTCAACACCACTCCGCAGAAATCGCAAGTCAGCAATGGGACCATATCTGCGAAAATGTAAATGGCAATCTAGGCACGAGAGAGACGTGGAATCTTCTGCGGCATCTCCTTGATCCGGAATCAAATCAAGCTACGACTCAAAGGGACATCACCAAAATTTTAAACATGGACCCAGGCACGGATCAAGACATTATCAACACGCTACAGCAGAAATACTTCTGCACAACCCGAGAGACGCAGTCACTACCAGATTATAAAGCACAACCTAACCCCCTCCTGGACGCTGACATAACAATAGCGGAAATAAGAGCAGCCCTCCATAAGATACGCACGACATCCGCCCCGGGAGAAGACGGCATTAACAATAAGACACTCAGAAACCTAGACGACGCTTCCATCACAGCCCTCACGGATTTTGCGAACGAGTGTTGGAGGGAGGGAAAACTCCCAGAGGCTTGTAAACATGCCATCGTTAAATTCATCCCAAAACCGGGCAAAAAGCTCGCGCTCGAAAACCTCAGACCTATTTCGCTTACATCTTGCATAGGAAAACTGATAGAGCACGTCATACTAGACAGACTCCAGTCTCACATGCACAAAGAGAATTTATATCCACACACTATGATTGGCTTTAGACCACATTTATCAACACAGGACACGATGCTCAGACTAGCAAACGAAGTCCTATCTCAAGAGCAAGAAAGTAGCACCAGGGCAATCCTAGCTCTAGATTTAACAAAAGCGTTTGATAACGTCAAACACAAAGCAATCCTAGAATCTCTTTCACGGTTGAATGTGGGCGAAAGAGCGTTTATCTACATCAAGGGCTTTCTCTCCGATAGAACGGCTAAAATTCAAATTGGCGCAATCAAATCCGACACCTTCAGTTTAGGAGACAGAGGAACGCCGCAAGGATCGGTCCTCTCCCCCTTCTTATTCAATATAACCCTCATCAAAATGGCACACGCACTCGCAAAAATCCCAGACCTAGAGCACTCTATGTACGTGGACGATATCACCCTTTGGACCACCAAGGGGAGTATCGCCACAATACAAGATACGCTACAACAAGCGGCGGATGTAGTAGTAGAGGAGGCACAAGCCGCGGGACTCGCGTGTTCCCCCAAAAAATCTGAAGTCCTCATCCTACACCCAAAGCGTCAAAGGAAAAATAAAGCGCCTAAGATCAAAATCTACGCGGAAGGGGCAGCCATCCCAGAAGTGGAAACACTAAGAATCTTAGGAATGCTGATACAGTCAAACCAAAAAAACGACACGTTAATTAAGAAATTGAGAAACACTGTCAACCAAATCACCTTCCTCATCAGACGCATCGCGAATAGGCGAGGAGGAGTTAAAGAAGCCGAGACCAGGAGACTAATACAAGCCTTCGTTCTTAGCAGAGTCAACTACACTACACCATACGTCACCCTCACAGTAAGAGAAAGAGACGACCTGGATTCTCTAATTAGACAGTCCTACAAAATTGCGCTCAACCTCCCTCGTCATACTCCAAATGAAAAACTATTACAGTTAGGAATTCATAACACCTTAGCGGAAATGATAGAAGCACACCTCACCGCACAATATGAGAGACTATCAGGCACTGAAACGGGACGTTTCATCCTAAAGAAAGCAGGAATACAATATGAAGGAATCCGTACACACACCTTGCCAATTCCAAGGCACGTGCACGAACACTTAACAGTCCCTCTTCTGCCCAAAAACATGCATCCACACTACGATACGGACAGAAGAAAGGCTAGGGCACAAAAACTTCACGAAAGATTTTCAGTTCAGAAAGACACGGCGCACGTGGACGTGGCAGAACATGCGGACAGAGACGCCTTTTCTCTGGCAGTTGTCGATCATCGAGGTTCTCCCCTTGCATCGGCGACAATAGATAAAACAAAATTTCCGGAGGAGGCCGAAGAAGCTGCCATAGCTTTAGCCATTACCTCCACCACTGCCAAATACATCATAAATGACTCCAAAACAGCAATTCGAAATTTTTCAAAAGGAAGGGCCCACTCAGCAGCCATCAAAATCTTACAAAAAATATCCAATACCCGCCAGATAACATTGATCTGGGTCCCCGCTCATTCGGACCATCCTGGAAACGAGGCGGCGCACCAATTTGCCCGAGGATTCGTGGTTAACCGGGAGGTGCGCTACCCCGAGCTCAGGTCGGCCAAGGAGCGAATGACAACCTACAAAGAAATTACTATCCACTTCAAGAAAGAAAGACAGATCTTCCCAGAACCACATAAATCCCTCAGTAAAACACAACAAGTCATTTGGCGGCAGCTCCAAACAGACACTTTCTTTAATCCATACATGTACTCCATATGGTTCCCGGAGCAGTACAGCCCCGTCTGTTCTCTCTGTGGGCACCAAAAGGCAGACACACTGCACATCCTATACTCATGTACTCAAGACAAGCCATCGCACAGTCTGCAGCTCTCTACCCAATCTCAGTGGGAGGCCGCGCTGCTCAGCTCGGACCCGGAGGTTCAACTTCGAGCCACAGAGCGAGCCGAAGAGGTCGCCGAACGACATCGTCGGTCGGCCACCTGGCGTCCGGCCTAGAAGAGGAGCCCACCGCGGGGAGGGGAACATGACCCCAATCCGCGCCTAAGACCTCTTCTTTAATAAAGTTTACCTCCTCCTCCTGGTTGGTCCTTTCGGACTGCCGTCGAGTGCTGCCTTTGGATTGGCCAGTTTTGAGAGACCACCGTTCCTGAGGCTTTATAAGCCCCACCGCTGCAGCTTGGAAAGGAGTGACCGACCCACCGTGAGTCGAGTGCTGCTCACGAGTGGAGTCGGATGGTGTGACGTGCTGGCAGGGTTGCTAGGTTTGGCTACTTTGCGCCAAATTGGCTACTTTTGGGACCCCTTGGGGACAAAAATTTGAATTTGGCTACTTGGCTACTTTTTGGCTACATTTGAATTCGAAGTGAGCACTGAATAATAGACTTATTTTTTCGGCAATGGTCCCAGTGCATATTTGCTAGAGTGCGTTAGAACGCCACATGTAACACTATTATTCTAAGGTGCCTGCCCTGTTGTTGAAAATGTACCTGTAATCATCTCCTAGACATAAAATACTTCTCGCTCCTGTGTTCACTTAACGCTCGCCGGACTTGTTCTCCCAGCCGAGACTCCGAAACTCTGGCTCTGCTATGCAATGCGGATATGTAGCTTCCTTAGAACTAGCATTAAGAAATGTCATATCTCCAGTCACTGAATGCACCTCAGGTAAACACGGAAGTGTCTTGCTACTTATCTCATGGAGGAAAAAAACTGAGGAGGGAGCGTCCGGAGACAACCTTGAAGCCTAGTCTTAACAAGTAAAGATATAGAAAAAAAAAGAGAGTGTGTCCCCCCGTGATCGCACCACGTGATAGCGTGCGGTAAAGTCTAGCCCCGCTGCGCGCGCGCATGCGCCGATTAGCGCGGCAGACTAACTGTAGATCACCTTCCTTGCTGTAGACGCCCGCGCCTCGAGTCGCGCATACGCGCGCACTAAAACATACCGGAATCAAAACATAAAGGACCGGCTCGGAGAGCGAAAAACTGAGGGCGAAAACGACTTCAAAACACTCGGCTTGCGAACGCTGGCCGCGTGACGTCATGCTCCCTCCTTAGTTTTTTTTCCTGCATGACTTATCTGATGCACCTGTGTCCTCAGTTGACAACTGGTTCAAAGCGAGTTGATCAGCCGCACATGCCAGCCCGACAGCCACTTGTATGATGCTGAGAATTACAGTCCTGATTGAAATTTTCAAGGCACATGGTTTTTTTTAGCCGATTAGTGGCGAGCGGGGAAGACCAAGAAGTTTTGAAACGTGATGACGAAGGATCTTCGTATCGCATAGCGATATAGAGCTGGGGAGCCATAAATGGCTGAAAAGCAACCCATTTGACCTGAAAAACTTTGGCCAAGGTCGCGTACTTTCTATGCCTTCAATACATACAACTGCACGTGGCGATCAGTCTGTTTTGCAATAGAAAGCTGAAAAAAAGATCGCAAGAGAAAAACGGAACAAGAAATAGGCGCATATATGAAATCATGCCCTTGTTTACAGAACAGTGAAAAAATTTCATAGAAAAAGCCATGCATGCCATATTTATATGAGAATGCAAATTGTTATGGAAGTGGCTTAGGAACCCAAATTATTTCTCCTCTGCAGAGAAGAAAAACTCTTCTGGTTACTTTCCCACACTTTCACTCCCTTTAGAAATTCCTCGCGCGTTTCCGTGGTCCTGTCCCATGATCTTCATCTATTTCCTTCCATTTGATTTGATGCTTTTATACTTCAGTTATTCGCATCCAGTGCTAACCTGCATTCGGAAAGAATTACAAATTTGTTGCGCTGCTTTTCTGCAACTTTGGCGCTTGTTTGGCTACTTTTTACACTCCGGCGGCACGTTGGCTACTCTTTGGCTACTTTTGAGATTTTTGTGGTGCTTTCTTTAGTTTAGGACCTGGCAACCCTGCGTGCTGGTGTCTCGTTGATCGTCGCTGTGCGAGAACAGTCGCGTTGTGTAGCTCTCGGCCCCCGTGCCGATGTTGAACTATATTATGCCCTACATAATGTATAAAGCGTTTTCTTAGTCTCACCGACGCCAGACTCGGAGTCTTCGCTACCGCCAAGAGAGCTGGCAGCGCTCAGTCACGAAACGGGTGGCGAGCGCAACGGGACCACCTCAATGGCAAAACACCCGTCACAAAACGGCAAAGCATGCAATGGCATCTCTGAAACCGCTTGTTACGACCAAAAGCCAAGGAGATTGGCCAGCTGCCGAAATTGTGGGCATGCTCGTATGAGTCAGTTGGTTTCTTTTAACCACGGATAGCTTCAAATAGATTCTAGAGGGCTAAGTAGGCTTGGTTGGTGCATGTTGTTGGAAACCGATTGTACAGCGCTAATGGACAGGACGGAAGAGAAGAACACAGACTCAAGAGTTGTGTCTGTTCTTCTCTTCTGGCCTGTCTGTTAGCACTGTTCACTCGGTTTTCATCAACCCTAAATTGACTTAGTCATATCCTGACAGACCGCAAGCTGTGTCGCGCTCTGCCAAACAAGCGACCTCCAGAAAAATCACGTTGGAGCACGACGGTGCGTGACGTCATACTGCTCGCCTGAATGAGAAAAGGATGGTTTGGTTTGGTTTATGGGGTTTAACGTCCCAAAGCGACTAAGGCTATGAGAGACGCCGTAGTGGAGGGCTCCGGAAATTTCGACCACCTGGGGTTCTTTAACGTGCACTGACATCGCACAGTACACGAGCCTCTAGAATTTCTCCTCCAAAGAAATTCCAGCCGCCGCGGCCGGGATCGAACCCACGTCTTTCGGGTCAGTAGCCGAGCACCATAGCCACTGAGCCACCGCGGCGGCATGAGAAAAGGAAACTGAAGAAAAGGGGTGCGGATTTTTAACGCGTCTTCTTTACGGCGCTGATCTGGTTGCTACAGTGATCTGTCTTTTAGGATGGGCGCAAGCCGAAAAGGGACATCAAGGGTACGAGGCACCAGAGGCGATCCAGGCAGCATTGAGTCACTGGGTACACAAGGCTGGAAGGGAGTTTTGCCGAAGGAGTACTACCACTGAGCCGTAGAATGAGTTAGATGAATCCCTGCGGAAACTTCCAGGTAAGTAGCTCGTTTATCGACTGGCTAATTATGTGAAAAGCTAAATTTTCTGTATTTTCCTGCGTTATGTTGCCCTGTATCAGTTTCTAAACGTGTGCATCCATGAATATCTGCTAGTTAATCTGACTATCACTATGTTTACCGGTCAATGCCTCAGAGATGAAATGCCAGTACGTGTAAATAAAATAACTTATTATGCGTGCTAACGTACTCAACACAGGTTACTACAGCGAGAAATGGCCTATAGCTTCCTGTTACAGTGCGTGCAGCAGCATGCGACCAGCTTACCGTTGGCTTTCTCCTCTCATTGCTTATAACAGAAAAAAAAATTTTCCTCAAGGTAAACGAATCTCTGGGTTATGGCAGGCCCGTGGCCTGCGCTTTACTGAGTGCAGGAGTTTCGCCTATGACTGCTTCGTGCATTTCTTTTTTTCTGCGGTAAACCACCTGTGAAGGTCATTCGAAGCTTCTGACAGCATCTTTGCGGTCTTGCTAGGAAAACCTCTTGCAGTTCAGATCCGCAGAAATCATGTCATGCTTCCACGCGCATATACTGTCATGCCATTTCGATTAGGCTGGGAGGCACTCTACCGCAAAACTGCAGTGGTAGCCAAGCGACATTGCCATAGCACGTGTCTGGCTCTGAGATGGCGCTTGCTTTGCACGAAGCATACATTAGCCGCTGGAACCCTGCTAGTTAAAAACTCGAGATTGTAAATGGAAGCGCAAAGAAGGGATTGATGCGAGCGCCGACTCAGGGACAGACACGTGCAATGGCAATGTCGCTTGGCTACCATTGCAGGTTTGTGGTAGAGTGCCTACCTGCCTAATCGAGATGGCATGACAGTATGTGTACATGGAAGCATTCATGTTTAGATTCAGGACCATCGGCGCTGAGTACAACCTCGAGGCCGTCGGAGGCGCAGCTACGAAAGTGCATGAAAAATGCACGCGGCCAATTCATAGCGGGGCTCAGACAGGACGACCGGTGCCTCTCTTGTTCTTTCGCGGAGCTGTTTGGCGCAGCGAGCGGAACTGTAGGGGACAGACTGTGCGGCACGTGGCCACGTCTAGCCTATTCTAAGCACTCCCTGCAAGGAACACGCATTCATTTGCATAAGCGTGAACACGTGCCAATTAAGCCAAACAGGCCGCCGTTCTTTGCAACATTAAATCTGGCCCGAGCTTATCTGTCTCGCGACGCGTACATTGCAGGGATTGCTTAGGGCAAACATACGGTCCTGCCCTTCCACTTTTCCGCCCCCTTTTTCCACATCATAGAGCGAACGACTGGCTAGCTTCCTGTTCGCAAGTGGACGCCCCCTGGCTGCAGGCAACAGGCTATTCAACAAGCGCATTCATTCATTCATTCATTCACTCATTCATTCGTTCGTTCGTTCGTTCGTTCGTTCGTTCGTTCGTTCGTTCGTTCGTTCGTTCGTTCGTTCGTTCGTTCGTTCGTTCGTTCGTTCGTTCGTTCGTTCGTTCGTTCGTTCGTTCGTTCGTTCGTTCGTTCGTTCGTTCGTTCGTTCGTTCGTTCGTTCGTTCGTTCGTTCGTTCGTTCGTTCGTTCGTTCGTTCGTTCGTTCGTTCGTTCGTTCGTTCGTTCGTTCGTTCGTTCGTTCGTTCGTTCGTTCGTTCGTTCGTTCGTTCGTTCGTTCGTTCGTTCGTTCGTTCGTTCGTTCGTTCGTTCGTTCGTTCGTTCGTTCGTTCGTTCGTTCGTTCGTTCGTTCGTTCGTTCGTTCGTTCGTTCGTTCGTTCGTTCGTTCGTTCGTTCGTTCGTTCGTTCGTTCGTTCGTTCGTTCGTTCGTTCGTTCGTTCGTTCGTTCGTTCGTTCGTTCGTTCGTTCGTTCGTTCGTTCGTTCGTTCGTTCGTTCGTTCGTTCGTTCGTTCGTTCGTTCGTTCGTTCGTTCGTTCGTTCGTTCGTTCGTTCGTTCGTTCGTTCGTTCGTTCGTTCGTTCGTTCGTTCGTTCGTTCGTTCGTTCGTTCGTTCGTTCGTTCGTTCGTTCGTTCGTTCGTTCGTTCGTTCGTTCGTTCGTTCGTTCGTTCGTTCGTTCGTTCGTTCGTTCGTTCGTTCGTTAATTCATTCATTCGTTCATTCTCTTTGGACATGAGAGTGACGCCAGCGACAACAAGGACAAATCCGCTTCCCACAGCCTCTAAACGCAGGTGACCCCTGCTTTCGCTTCGGGACATGTTCAGGTGCAGGAAAAAGCAATAAACTCGAGCACGCTTGAGCTGCGCGTCAACGGTATGACGCTATAGCTGTAATGGGTTAATGCCCATATGTGCTTAATTCCCATAATGCCCAAATGACATCCGGGTGCTATAAACTGCTGCAAGCACGGGAGTTCTTTAATACGAATATGTTACGCATTTTATATTTCTCCTTCATCCATAACCACCTCTCACACTGCCTAGAATCATGGGGATTGATGTACAACTGCGATATCGAGCCAATTCCAAAATTACAGAAACGATCATTAATAGCCAAAACTCCTTGTAAGCCGCATCATTCCAGCGAATTATTATTCGATGACTTACAGATACTACTTCTCCATTCACTAGCCTTACTAAACGCTGAGCCTACTAAAAACACCAGCTGTCGTAAACAGCATCGTAAGATACAACCATCCTTTCCATATACCCTATTTCACACGTCATCACGTCCCACCGGGAATTTAATGCTAGGAAATTTTAATCTACCACCCACTCACAACCTAAATGGAGAACGACAGCTCGCTTTTATTGGTGCAAAAATATGGAATACTCTTCCACACGAAGTTAAATGGGCGAAAGATTTTGCCCCATAGCAAAAAAATTCTTTGGACACATACTGTAAGCTAACGCCTACTCATCCTACTGTGTGATTTCGATTTTTTAATGATTTAATTAGACATGTGCGATGTTTTTGCTTACTGTAAAATTGTTCCTTGCGATCTCTTTTTCTTTTCATTTCTACACTTGTATTCGTGTATATGTATCAATCTCCGCTGTTCCAAGCTCGAATTGTATTATATTAGAATGTCTGTATTACTGTATTTAATTTTTTGGACTCATGATTAACCTATGGCTATGGGTCCAGACAGTGTTGTACATATCTTTTCGTGCTTTGCAATTTAAATAAAGAATTTGAATTGGAAAATTTAGTCATTCTCGGCTTTTGTAAATCCCTGGGAGAACTCATACCACTCCTGGCGTAGTGAGGCAGCGTTTTAAGCGATGCACCACTGCCCTTTCGGGGAAGGTGCTGCCATCGGTGGGGCTTGAGCGACTCACACTGCTCTTCCCGAGCAACCTCTTAGGACGCTGTCGTAACGCGTCGGCGCTGTCGTAACGTCGAATATCTGTTTAGAATGTGCGTTTTCCGGAACGTGTCTTTAATTGGTTTAATCAGTAACCTTCTTGAAAATATTCAGACTGTAACTAGCAACTTCTTACTGGCACAGCATATCTATGTAGGTTTCATCGGTCTATTTTAAGGGGATTTTTGCTTTTTTGCTGCTTAACGAATAAAGTGCTGAGAGTCGTGTACGTCAATACGTGACTAAAGCACTTCGCATCACCGCCGTCGTTGCTCAGTGGTTATCGTGCTTAGCTGCTGACCCGAAAAACGAGGGTTCGATTCCGGGCACGGCGGTCGAATTTCGATGCAGGCGAAAGGCTAGAGGTTCGTGTGCCGTCCTATATCAGTCCACGTTAAAGAACACAAGGTGGTGGAAATTATTCCGAGCCCTTCACTACGGCGTCCCTTCATAGCCTGAATCACTTTGGGACGTTGAAAGCCTTAAAACTAAACTAAAACACTTGCACAATCATAGCCACCTGCCGGTCGCTTGAAGACCGCGCTGCGAACCCAAACAAATCTCCTTCCATCCCACGACGAGACAACGCAATGTAGAAACCCACTCCGAAGGTTTCAAGCTGCGAACTTTGTCTCCTGAAATTACCTTTCGTTGCACTGTACTACAGTCGTACAGCCTCTGCGCGGGCTAGGAAGGATACAGGATTGGATCGGTGCTGTATAAGATGCGTCAGCTTCATCGTTCTTTGCGCAATAACTGGGATCGCATGTGGCCCCGCAAGATACTGCCTAATTATTTGGGACAGGGTTTTTCACGCACGCCCTAGAGTACTACTGCGTCTATTTCACTCACAGCGGCTCTTTATGACCGCAATTTGTATGAACCCCTTGCCGGCTATAACCAGCACGCGCCCGTTGCGACATCACTGAGAGCTCGATCCTTCTCCGCAGAAATAAACTCTCTCTTGAAGAGCGCGCAATCACCGCTAAGGTATGCAGCCTTTATAAAATGCCTACTTCGCAAGACCACCTTTCAGGCTGCGAAGTACGGTTTAGGCTGGTCTCCACAAAACGTAAAGGTAACCGCTGCAGGCTCTGTAATAGCGCTCTGCCTTTCGAATGGATCAGAGGTTCGTTCAACCCTTCTCGCCCTGTGATAGCTGCTCGCTCTTCATCGGTCGCCTCTTGAGTGTGTCTTGCGCAGAAAGGAAAACACAAAAGCCGAAGGAATTCGACAGCGCGATTCCCATTTCCAAGCACGACGCGCCAAAGATCAACGACCCTCTAGTTTGATTGTCCTGGGGTGTAATTTTACTATTTGCCCTTTTATATGGTCTCTGTGCGTGCGTCCTCCTTTCTGGCCCTTTCATTCATCACCTGACGCTGCCCTCGATGCACAACGAGTCTTTATGAGCTATTTTCCGAATAACTCCAAGTGTCGTCATAAATCGGGCGCATATATAAATAAACTGCGCATCATATACTCATCCGTTCGCTGCTTCATCGCGGCGCTTTAGTTTTTTGTTTGTTTCTTGCTAACTGCGTTGCGAAAGCCTGAGAAGAAGTAAGTCGAAGCGTCCTTTTGCGCAGACGTAACGGAGCTTGGTTGGCCAACTATCGTTTCTCGAGTTCCATGGTCTATTAGGGACTCAGGACAGTCCTATCACTACCAAGCCAGAGGTACAGCACAGGAGAAACCTGCTATTTCTCCTCTGAGACTCATGCGAAGACCGTTGCAACGAAACCTACTTTCGCGCATTTTGACATCCAGGAGACGGCGCAGTTGGATCTATTTCCTCACCGTCAGCACCGGTGTGGTGCTGTCATCTCTGCGTTATGCCCTGCGTCTCAGGGGATGTGATTCCAGACATATAGAGGGTTTCTATCGCTTTTTTTTTGTATAATTTGGCAGAGACTAGAAAGGCGGCAGCCATCTCCGTTTCGCAAGGCAGCTTAGAGGATCTGGTGGAGACGAAGGTGCGCAAAGCTTTTCCACTACTTGCCTCTCTTTTGGTGACGATTCAACCAGGCTATTGTCTAGATGCGTCACTTTTGCCACGTCTTGTACCGTGTAGCTCCCAAGTCTGGGGCTTTATGGTGTGGCTCGTCGCTTTCTAGAACTATCGAACACATGAATGCCGGTCCGTCTGGCACCATGCTGCGTTCGGGGCCGATGCTTTCGTAACCGTCTGTCAAAGCCCTCTTCAGTCCTTATGAAAAGTAGAGGACTGTATCGAACGCTAGCAGTGCATCAGAGTATGGTTATCTCTATAAAGGATTTGCCCGTCTAGTAATCGCCTGTCCTGGATATCACGTCTGTTTCGCCGAAATAATAACCTGCAACGGCTTACATAACCCGAACACAGAATGACTGAAATAAAAGAACAGTAAATAACGTTCGCTATGTGAGTTGCGTATTCTCCTGTTTCAAAAAGCGGTTCCGGAATAATACTATTTACAGCTCATAGTGCGCGTAGGCTATGAACTATGAACTGGGCCGGACCGTTAATCATCATCCTGACTTCGTCCACTGTATGGCAAAGGCCCCTCCCATGTCTCTCCGATTAACCCTGTCCTTTGCCAGCTGCGCCCACCGTGTCCTAGCAAGCTTCTTAATCTTATCTTCCCACCTAACGCTAACTTTCTGCCGCCTCCTTCTACGTTTGCAGACCATTACAGTTCTTTACTTCTTTTTACATCTCCCTATAATGGTTTACCCAGTACACAAAGTGGACGTTCACATGGAGCCATTCCTGTTGTTTTTCTGAAAGATTAATGACACCGAACCTTCCCTTCAACATCATAAGTTGACACGCAGGTGACCGGGCTCGTCGTACAGCGCATCCAGTAAATGGAGGCGCGACCTCGCATCTGTCCCCCAGTCAATTAGATGGAACGCAAGTGCGTCATCGCATTTATGCGTGTCCACGCACGCCGAGCCGTTCAGGTCACGGGCGTTAATTTGCCATCTCATGTAACGCTGGCGACTACTAGGCGCCTGCGTTTTGGAAGACGGAGTGCCTTGTGCGCCAACAGCTCCTACGGAATTAACTTACGATAAATGCTGTCATCCCCACTACGCGCGCACTTCATTGGGCAAAGACAAACAGCTAGATCCAGGCTGAGCAGTTCATTGCAAACAGCTACGAAAAATGCTGCTTATGAGTAATGAAATCTGTATTAATTGTTTCCCTCTGTGCTCATCTCATGTAGTGGTGCACGTCTAAATGCGCACAAGAGAACAGCAGTTTCTGTGATATTCGGTAACACATATGTTAGTTTCAGTTTACATGAGCATGTTAAATTTCACAATGGGCCTGATCGTTACAGAGCTGCCCCACTCGGTTTTATGGGACTTTTTTTTATCCTCGACACTCTAAACTTAGTACTAAAGCAAATCTTCCAATCATTTTGTTCCACCTGTCAAGGCAGGGATCAACTAAATGAGATTTTCGCTGGATATCCCGAAAATTTTTCTTACCTAGTTCCACTTTTGAACCTCTTGCAGTGAATGCGAAAAAAAAGAACCAATACATTTGGTTCTGATTCTTCCCGCTGATTTATTAATTGCCTCCAGTATAACTTCTACATTGTTACTGCTGCCAACAACTCTTTCGCGCCCTTGGTGATCAAATATATATATATATATATATATATATATATATATATATATATATATATATATATATATATATATATATATATATATATATATATATATATATATACACTGATGAAGGGCGGTCCTCCGCTCGAAACTCTTGGCATTAAACAAGGATATATATATAGCGAAGTATACGCTTCGTTAAAGGAAACATATTTATTCGACTCGACGCTTCGATCGGCAGACCGATCTTCCGATCTTCCGAGTATATAGCGAAGCGTATACTTCGCTATATACTCCTGTAAGCAGTCAAGTACTTCATGCTCTCGCAACCTATATATAGATAATCGAGCCAAAAAGACGAAATATATATATATATATATATATATATATATATATATATATATATATATATATATATATATATATATATATATATATATATATATATATATATATATATATAGCTCGGAATTGTTATCTCCTGATTTTTAATGGAGTGAGCACGTGCAGTATGCATCATCAAAAGCACTTTCCACGCATTTTCTCTTACATGGTTGATGATCCCGTTTGGCTCTCCCGACACCAAATTAGTGGCATACTGTTTCCTTGTCCGTCCTGGAAACAGTATTGGATGTGTTGGCTTCCGTGCACACAGAAATGCATAAACGTGCTAGAAAACGTTCAGCGGAAAGCAGCCAGATTTATTTTCAACAAATATCGACGTTACGACTCTCGAACCGAACTCTTAACCAAAGCAAGTCTCGCCACTATTAATATTAACGCTCAAATCCCACGCGTAAGGTTCGTCTTTCTTCACCTAAACGGTACACTCGGGCTTTATTTAGTTCCTTCGGGCTTTATATTCAGGCTTTATTTAGTTCCTTCACTTAGAAAGAAAGACCAGAACAAAAAATTAACAGCATTTAGGGGACTACAAATTTCCCACTGGCACATTTCGTTACTCATTTCTCCCGCAAAGAATCAGGAAATGGAATTTGTTACCTGAGAATGTTATCAAATTTCAATCTGTTACCTGTTTTCTTTCTAACCTCTCGTAATTCTTTATTTGAATCATTACACACTGACATTACGTGTATTATCGGGGACAACAGTTTGCGGGCGCGAGTTCTAGAAAACATGTTTATTGTACCTTTACCTCGCTATCCACTCACCTGATATTATTACCTGAGGAATGAGCATTGAGGCATTTCATACCTTCATACAATATCAGGCGACTGTGTAGCGAAGTGGAGCTACAATAAAAGTTTTTCCTAAAACTCGCGTCTCGCAAACTTTTGCCCATGGTAGCACTGCTTTATAAGAAATCTTATTTTCCATACTCGTATTATATACTATTACACCATGCGTTTTTCCGCAGGTGACTACTGATCTTTTCATGTTTGTATTTCAGTTGTGTGAACTTACTTTTTGCTTTTTTCTTTTTCTTCGGGCTTGTCTAGAACCATCATATTTTAACCCACTCCTTCAGCAGCATCAAAAGAGGCTAGCAACAAATTCGAAATAAAATAAAATAAACAATTGTTCAAAGGATTGATAATTCATCGTTGCTAAAAAAAGTGAAATAATCTTCCCATCCTCATTTCCACATGAAGTAGCACATGAAAGTGTTGCATGACATCTGGCTGGGTGTGGACTCTCAATAAGGCTTTCCACTGTGGCTACGGCGTTCCGCGGCTAAACATGTATAGTTGGGCTTAGCGCATACCAAGTGACGACGGCCGCGTTGAGTATAGGTAAAAGAGAAAATATACCGCACGAAGATGTCTTCTAAGGTCTCTCGCGTGCATCAGACAAGCTCACATCAAAGTTTATTCAAGAGCTTTTCCTGGTGATTGACTGCGCAACAAGGCTTCTCGCAAGCTTCTGCAAACCTGCACAGCATTGCATAAACAAAATTTTAAACAATGTATTGAGAATTTTTCTCCAGAAATGCGGTTTCAAACCAGCAAAGAAAACATAAAACTACGGTGCACGAAAAAGTAACTTAGTGCTGTGTGGGCCATCTTAACTCGAGTTGTAGTTCGCGACGACGTCATCTCTTCTCGAAAAATTCAACAGCACTCCAGTTAGACCACTCCGAAGTGCATTCAGCACTTAGCGCTTCCTCCATTCTATCACCCTCCCTTTTATCCGCCCTCCGATGTCACGTTCACCGCCAACCATTATGCAGCCAGTTTACGCTCGCGGAACATCGATCGTATACAATGGTACCAAGGTCGACGGCAGCACGTCGACGGGAACGTGTGCCCGGAGCATTAGATGCAGAGCAGTTGTGTTGATTTATGCCTCGCAGTACAACATGCATCGTGTTGCAGCGTCGCTGCCTGCCAAATAGGGCTGGTGAAGCCGGACAATTCATTTCCACCTAAAAAATCTCCTAGTTCGAGCGACATGACAGAGAAGATCTATTTTATGTTGTCCCTAAAAAATCGTAAACAGTGACAAAGATGCCTTCACTTTTATGTCTTACATTGCATTTTGTTTGGAGTATATTCACTAAAAAGCTGCGTGAAATGTTGCGATAGTTACTACACTTTTAAATTACGATTTGACTCAACTGTGCAGAAAAGAATAATAAAGATCATTTCGACGCCGCGGCGGTTGAATTTCTTTGGAGGAGAAATTCTAGAGGCCCGTGTACTGTGCGATGTCAGTGCACGTTAAGTAACCTCAGGTGGTCGAAATTTCTGGAGCCTTCCACTACGGCGTCTCTCATAGCCATTCCCAACCCCTCGGAGGAGCAGTGGGAGGCTATTCTGCTCAGCGATGATCCTGACCGTCAGCACTGGCTGGTGGGGAGGGCCACCGCAGCAGCAGCAGCCAATTGACTACCGGACTAGGCGGCCCACCCACATGTTCTGAAAATACTGAATAAATAAAGATGTTTTCAATCAATCAATCAATCATAGCCTTAGTAGCTTTGGGATGTCAAACCCCATAAACCAACCAACCAACCAACCAACCAACCAACCAACCAACCAACCAACCAACCAACCAACCAACCAACCAACCAACCAACCAACCAACCAACCAACCAACCAACCAACCAACCAACCAACCAACCAACCAACCAACCAACCAACCAACCAACCAACCAACCAACCAACCAACCAACCAACCAACCAACCAACCAACCAACCAACCAACCAACCAACCAACCAACCAACCAACCAACCAACCAACCAACCAACCAACCAACCAACCAACCAACCAACCAACCAACCAACCAACCAACCAACCAACCAACCAACCAACCAACCAACCAACCAACCAACCAACCAACCAACCAGCTTTTTCAAGCTACATTTTATAGAGGGCAATCATGTGAAGACAAAGAATTCCTCTTAATAGTAAAGTATGTTGTCGGCGTTCCTTGTAGGCTGCCGCAGCTTCAGAGCCTCACTGATATGTGCAGGAATGTGTTACTTAAAAGGAAAGCGTAAGAGCGCACTAGCATAACTTGTTCGTCTCGAAAATAAGAAAAGCAACCTCATCGAAACCTAATGCCTCATCGTTGTCGACAGAAGGTTGTCGACAGAAAGTTCTCAGCAGAGGTGTCACGCTTTTCGGTTGGTCGAAATGGTTGTGACGTCAGAGTGCGCGGATTCGCAGTAATGAGGTCACCCACGGATGCCTGACGCCTCCTTTCAGAGCAGACGGCAACTAATAAAATAGTTGTCGTCCGCTCCGAAAGGGGGCGTAAGGCATCCGTGGGTGACCACATTACATACCTCATTACTGCGAACCGAGCCATGGGTACAACGGAACTCATCGAAGCAGAGAGACAGTCGGGCTAAAGAAGCACTCGAAGTTGGCAGTAAAAGTGCGTAGTTGTAATCAGTAGACAAAGTCTGTAGTCAAATAAAGCACTAGTACCGCACAAACAGTCTCGCAGCCAATGCCAAACAGTGCGCCAGGAAAGGCTTTTGCCTTGCAGCACTTTAGAGAGCCAAAGTGCCCCTGAACTTTTTGCCAACTGATGGGCTACGTGGCGCAGTTGGGCTGAACTACTAGATGTAAAACGACTGCTTATTCGCGGCAAACCCGTGAATTGACAAAGACTTAAAAGGACTACTGGAGACAGGGTGGCAATCCGTGTGGATACTCTGCACCATAGTGCCAAAATTTCTGAGCTGCTTGCCAGTACCATCATCAAAGGAAACGTTATGCTTTACTTATTGCTGCTGGGACATTTCGGTATCACAGGAAGCCGCCTCGGGAACAGAGGCACCCGATCTGCCCACAAAGTAGCTTTCTAGCATCGATCCTGAACTTAGAGTGGAAGCATCAGGCAGGCTTCGGGCGTTTGCGTCATGAAACTCACGGTGCGCAAGAGCTCGTGTTAGTTTCAATTAACGTAGACCTGTTTTCTATACATGTCTGCACTCCCTGCACCTCAGTCCGCTGCTCCAAATAGTCCTTTGTATGCTGCTAAGTGAACCTACTTAGTTGTGTCATGCACGGCTCGGCGTTTCAAGAAGCGGTATTTATTCATAATCGGTGTGAAAGTTAGCTTCGGCTTAGGAGCATGCGACTGTGACGAGTAGATCTAGAACTGACACTGTGCATATCCTTCCTTCAGCGCGGAGAGAAAAAAGTTGGGCTATGCACTCAGGCGCTTTGGAACTCATCAACTGGATAAGAAGTGTAGTCTGGCGCGGTGGACACAGAGATCGTCAGGCCTAAAGGCTTCTCAGGTTTACGTGACAGAGACTTCTAACATTATAGGACTGTCCTGGGCACATGGAGTATAACGACCGTTATCGTTTGCCGGAAGCTTAGGCTGCATGATTTCTTACCAAAACAAAATACTCTGATATTCTGCAAAATGTAATCCTGGTACTCGGATATAGAAGATATGCTAGATTTTACAGCGATAGCTCTAAGAGCTTTGTACAAGATATTTTCCCGGCTGCGGCGGCTGAATTTCGATGAAGGCAAAATTCTAGAGGCCCGTGTACTGTGCGATGTCAGTGCACGTTAAAGAACCCCAGGTGGTGGAAATTTCCGGAGCCCTTCACTACGACTTCCCTCAGACCCTGAGTCGCTTTGGGACGTTGAACCCCAATAAATCAAATCAAGATATTTAATAGAAGAATTTTAGGGTGGTACAACGCCAGCCGTGTAACGCGTTATGCGTTAGGTGGACGCCATTGCCACGTGCCTGAAAGCGCTGTTCAGTAGCCAGGGAGCCAGTTATGCTCCTTTCCTTTCTTAAAAACCAACAGAGTCTAAACATTCTCTTGGTTTTGAGAAAATAAAAGGCGCAAAACTGCCTCGATTTGTATGCGTTACCACCGCCACCTCACAGTGCGACTGTGTGTCAACTTACCCAGCGAGTCAGTTATTCGCCTTTCCTTTCCTCAAAACCAACACAGGGTTCAAACCCAACAGCGGCGGCCGCGTTTCGATGGATTGGATTGTAAAACATTTATTGCGTCGAGAGCAAGTTGCGGAAGGACGTACAAGATGGCCGCTAGCCCGTGGCTAGCGGCGACCTCGTTGGCCCGCTCGATTGCCCGCACTTGGATCTTGTTTCGATGGAGGCGAAACGCAAAAGGCGCTCGTGTGTTGTGCAGTCAGTGCACGTTGATGATCCCCAGGTGATCGAAATTAATCCGGAGACCTCCACCATGGCACCTCTTTCTCGCTTTCTTCTTTCACTTCCACCTTCCTCCCTTCCCTTACGGCCCGGTTCGGATGTCCACCGAGAAATGTGAGACAGTTACTGCGCTATTTCCTTTCCTCAAAAAGAAATTTACAATTCTGTTTAATCTGCGAATAAGACAATACTGGGGACTAGACTATTTGCGCTGTGCCGGCGGGCCCTGGAGTCTGTGAAGTGTTCCGGGAACATCATCGAACCGAATACAACAAGCGAAACAAGGCCGAGTATGCACTTGGGTGTATAGACGCCTAAATGGGCCTGTGAGGCGCCCAGCCCGGCAGTCGCCGGTGAAACGTCAAAATGAGCCTGCCACTCCAGACCTCTCGACAGATAATGTTAATCACCTTTCGTTAATTAATGCGCTAAGGCCGCAAGCTTAGATTTCATGATTTTATCTAACTTCGTTGCACACATTCTTAACCCAGAGTCTCAAAGGTATGCGAAAAACATTCTTTGATAGTATCTAATCAGTGAAGTCAATTATAATGCATTTTTTTATCGCTTTCGTCGCGACATTTCAAATACACGATGATGACATTTGGCATATCACGTTACTGAGGCAGCAAGCTTACATTCCACAAGCAACAGACATTTTTGTCGATAAAAAAAACTCGCCGCTCTCCTCGAAACCGTCTCTGACGTGCGCTGACGTGAAATTTCTATGTGTGATAACTGTCGTTCTTATTGACTGCTTAGGTAACCTACTTTCATCCGGTGCGAATTTTACGTGCTGCCTGTTCGCCATCTTTAAAGAGCTATGCTCTAAGAAATCGAAACTTCTGCGCATTTTATTGGATTGTTTAAACGTTGTCAATGGCTTGAAGGAAAGTGGCTGCCGACTCACGCTATAGTTTGTTGTTTTAGATGTCGATTTCCATAGCCGGTTCATTCTTTTCAGGACGCCAGCGTACAGCAGTCAGTGAATTTTTTACTGGCATAGTTTTTCTTGAGTGCT
Organism: Amblyomma mixtum; assembly: GCF_055824585.1. NCBI lineage: Eukaryota > Metazoa > Arthropoda > Arachnida > Ixodida > Ixodidae > Amblyomma > Amblyomma mixtum. The sequence continues at coordinate 96,180,136 of NC_143016.1, forward strand.
TACTGCCATGACGATGCGTTCTTTTTCTTTTTTTATGAATTATTTGTTTACAGTACAGTGATTGAGGCGGGACAATAGGGTATTCCTTACGGCTAGTACAACCTCCCAACAAATTTCTGCGCAGCGATGTGGCTTTAAATGCGAGTCAGGTTTTTTCGCTCGTACAAGTTTGATGATCAACAGTTTTGTTAGGGATGATTCGGCAACAGATACCTTACACGTGTCCTTTGTTTATTATCATGATAATTAATATGTTAATCACTGCAGTAAAGCATCATTAATAGGGAGCTCAGGATACTGGAACAGACGCCCGAACTATCCGATGGGCGAATTATCGAATGGCTCGCCAAAAAACTAACAGGTCCGTTCGGGCAATAGTAGATTCTTTTGGCGAGAAACTGACCAATGGAGGTCCCCTAGAGATGCTCATAACCACGCAGCAACGAAGGTTTCTCGCATTTACGGCAAGTGCTGTTTCGGGTAAGAATTATCAGAAAAACAGTAATTAGGAAGCTTCATAAGGTCAAGGTCCTTCACGGCCTCATTCACGGCGAGACGCGATATCAGTAGCACCTCTTCACAAGTGTCGGCATCATGCGTGAGCAGGTGCCACCGCCCAAACATTCAATAGTGCTTGACGAGCGTTCAATTTAGGCAGGCTTGAAGAATGGAATAACCGAGTGGACGGAAGCGAGGGAAGTGCAGAATTAAAATGTCAATGAAAAGACCAGTTTCATCTTACTTACAGATTTAAACGCCGTGCAGCCGTGCGCAGCTGGCTGGCTGACGCGTGCCTGATAGCCGCCGTCGCTTCGGGCTGACGGCGAAGCTCCGCAAACGTAACTGCGGAGGCAGACAATTTTGCTCTGCCTAGCGACGGGGGTCCTTCGATCGACGTCCCCCCACCCCCTGCCGTTCCGCGAACGACAGTGGCGCACGCGGAACAATCTACAATGCAATGCAGGCCTGGTGATTGAAATCTGGACGATCGCTTGCCGAAATGGTCATACCCCGGCATGGCACCCTATCGGGAGCCCGTCTAAATTAACCGGTACAAGTCTAGTGACGTCCGGATTAAGGAATCTACGAAGTCATAGTACACGGGCGTCGTGCAAGACCACGTCGGCAGCCGCAATCATCCGAATGTCCGAATTAGCAAGAGCAGACTCTTGCTAAATAAGCAGTTTTATGTTAGTATTCTAGTTACAGTAGGGCAGCAGTAGCGGCAGCAGCAGCAGTAGTAGTGCAGCTAGAGGCCTTTGGATTTGCAGTAAACCTGCACCCGCAGTCAAGATTCTGGAACACAGTATCAGCAAAAAAAATTAATTAATTTGCCGGCTCTACGTGCAGCATGAGTCACAAATATGCAGCCTAATTCTGAAGATACCAGTTACATAGTGCGCTATTAAATCTTAAGCAATGTGCTGCGTATAAAAAAATAAACAAAATATTTTTACTTTCGCCGAAATCGTATTCTACGACGTTTTCACGGCATATGCAACTTCAACAGTTGAGGGATCTGTCTGACATTTAGCTTTTTGATTTCTATATTGTTTTGCTGAACGCGAATACGCAGTTTCCTAACCGGCCGTTGAGGGTTAACATTTTGCACCTCGGCCATCTCGACTCGGAGAACATCATCACTGGCGCCGCTTACTCCCACCCCCTCTCACGCATCTCATCCGCCGCGAATATATGATGGCGTCCAACAACTCTAGAATAATTTCCTTGCGTTTGCCTTCTTAAACCACCTGCCCAAATCACCTCAGTTACCAATCACACAGCGCGTACCCTGACAATACATGTACGTATTTATCCTGACCACTCACCATTAAGTCTCCACACTACGCCCCTTGAAGCCTCCTACCCTGCCATGCGCCATATTCCCTGGGCAGCTTGGCCGCCGCAATGGCGCAGTCCGCCTAATTCCAGAGCCATTTCTCACTGCGAAAAGAGCGAAAATTATACGCTCGTTGGACAAGCACCATACAGCCCTGATCTCCAGCCTCAATTCGCCTATTCAATCTCGGCCCTGGAAAGTCAAGTAGAGTATCTCTCCGTCTTCCTCAATCACAACGTGCTCATTAGAAGTGCCCTCCCCCCGCTCGTAACAATTTCTCCTGTTTCTCAAAACAAGAAGCATCCGTGTCCTCTGCTTCTAGCTACCACTGTTCATTCCTTGGGCCAGCATAATTACTCGACTTGACAAGCTGACGAATTGCCTTAGCTCGCCCTACGGGCGTCGTCTTTACATCGGGCCATCCTTGGCATCGCAGCAATGGAGTCAGATGGAGCGAGAAGACACCCTGAAGGAGAACGTTAAGGCAGCGGTTAATCATTACTCGTGGCAATGGTGATAAATACGATGAGGGTCATAGTGCGCTGGCCGGGTTAAACCATGTCACGGACGCGTCACCATCGTAACAGCTGGACGGATAGTAATTGGACGCAGCCCGGTGAAAGGCAGGGATTAAGCAAGGCTTGGACAACGCTAGCCAATCTTCCCAGGCAAGTCATCGGTTACCAGGCATGTTAAGCTTGGAAGCTGCCCACCTATTCTGGTAATTTCTCTCTTTCTTTCTTCCTTTCTTTCTTTCTTTCTTTCTTTCTTTCTTTCTTGCTTTCTTTCTTTCTTTCTTTCTTTCTTTCTTTCTTTCTTTCTTCCTTCCTTTTCTTTCGTTCTTTTCTTCTTTCTTTCTTTATTTCTTTCTTTCCTTCTTTCTCTCTTTCTTTCTGTCCTTCTTCTTTCTTTCTTTCTTTCTTCCGTCTTCCTTCCTTCCTTCATTTTTAGAGCTCATGGTGGACATTTACGGGACGTCGCTACGGGATGAGCAAGCGAATGTCAAATGACCGTGACTGTAGCGGCGCTCCTACTTTAAGTGGCTGAAAAAAGTGAGCACACTTGTTTCTGCAACCATAGGAGGCGGTAATTAGTGAGCGCACCAACTTCAGTAATTATGACGGTACGGGCGCTTCAGCGATCGCGCGCTGATCCCCAACATCCCCCGTGTAACTCTACGCAATATCATCTCTGCGGACGAATTGCAGGCCTACCCCTATGTTTCAAATGTGCTTAAACATACGCTGTTTGCAGTAGCAGTGATGCCTTGCGGTCGCAACACAGGAAAAAGAGAGAGGTTTATTTAGCGAGAGCTAATGAGGTTGACTTGAGATATCATATCTGGCCCGCGCTGTTCAGCACGAAGAAAGAGGAGAAGAATGATGGTAATCATAGATGGCCATATGGACAAAAGATAAAATGCAAATATAGCGGTTATTTCAGTGAGCACTCGTCAAACTTTTTCAAAGTAGGGCAGTTGAAATAAAAAGAAAATCTTTTCAGATACTCTCAGTCTGGAAGGGGGGGGGGGGGGGGGTCTGTTCATTTAAAATCATATCAATCCGCTACCTAATTCGCTACAAAAGTCTACTGAATAATCTTATTAAGAGAGTCTGGTTCTCAGTGCGAATGGCGAGTTCCCAGCGTCGAAACAGACGATGCTGTATAGGTTTTTCAAAGGAATAAAAATCCATATCTAAAGGGATGCAACGCGTGGAAAGCCCATGCTTTATTTCTCACAAAAGGGACACAGGACGCAGGAGGCACTCAGGAAGCTCGATGCTGGCGCAACGTCCACTGGTGACACGTAGCAATGACTACGGCGCCAAATGTGAGCCGCCTGTTTCATTGTACCACAGCCTGCAGTTTCCTTTGCTCCATCGCTCTAAAAAAAAAATTCGCTGTGGCCTAGCTTGCTTAAGCCCGGTAATTGCGAAAACAATATCCGTACCTACGCCATGGTACAGCTTGTAGTGTAGCTGGTGGTGGTACTTGTGGTTAGACTTGTGGTGATGCATCGGTTATGCAATCCAATCCAATCCAATTCAATTCAATTCAATCCAATCCACTCCAATACAATCCACTCCTATCCAATACAATACAATCTAATGTAATCTAATCTAATGTAATCTAATCTAATCTAATCCAACCAATCCAGTCCAATCGAATCGAATCTAATCCAATCTAATGCAATCTATTCATATCAAATGCAATCAAGGTCAAATGAAGGTCAATGGTGGTAACCGCAGCGGCACGATGGTGGTCACCGCCGCGGCACGGCAAAGGCGTGAAAGTGCAAGTAGTATTGCTCTCGCAATAATAACGACCTCGCGGTAGGCAGTGACTGCCCCTTTCGTTGCCCCTAGCGGGAATGTGCATGGCATGTTGAGTGAAATAGCTCAGGCAGGTCCAGTTCGGCGCCGTATATGCACTGCACCACGTCACCAGCAGACATCGAATTGCACACGGCTTCCTGCACGTTGACTTCCCTTTGTTTTGTTTTGTGCTGAAAAAAGCGCCAGAATACTTCGCACTGCAGGGCTTTACAGGAGGAGTATTTCTTCGTTCCAAAACTTGATATGGCATCGCCTCGTACGTAGCTGTGAACTCAATCAACATTGGCATTAAACACCAGACTGCTCTAATTAAAAACGCAGTTAGTGAACTTTAGTTAGCCCCATAATTAGCATGACCTTCATAGTACGTGACGATCGGCGTGATAGACTATTTCTTAATTTTGAACTCCCTGTGTTAAGAAATTTTTAAACGTTTTCGGTAACGCCCGCTATGAAGGCACCTAACCAGCACGCTTAATCAAAACCCCGACTCGGAAACCGTGTTACAGGCGTGTCGAGAAAAGCATTAAATTAATTTCAAAGCTTCGAGAACTCCTTTCGTACAGCTACACTGCAGTGAAGCACAGAGCATCTTCCTTTGAGCCCTTATTTCACTGCGCTGCTCAGTCCGGCTATTTTCTTCCAGAGGCAAACATGTTATGTTATAGCCTAGTTTTCGTGGATAATTCGCGAGCCATTAAAGTTACTTGCTCCATCTGTTGAAAAGAGCGGGAAGTATTGATTCGTCCGGGTTCGCGACACTTCCTTGTCGCGACTGAAAGGAATTGAGGAAGCCTGTACTTCCGGCGTCGGATGCTGTCTTCTCCGGCAAAAAGAACGTAAATATATAAGGATTCAAAGGCATCATTCTGTGCGATCTACAGCCTTGATGTTCTAAAGAGAAGCGCGCAACATTAGCTTTAATCGAACAGCCAGTTCGTACAACTCCCAAGTGAATGGTTGAAGAGGGTTTCGTCCTTTAGGAAATGGTCACATAGCCAAGCTGAACTCTATGAGAAATATTGCTGTCTGGAAACGAAGCAGACATATATTTATTTATATTTAGGCGGTCGACATGCTCGGCCTATAAATTACGGTCGAATAAAGGTGTTTTACTACTTACTACTATTTTGTCGTCTTCAAGCGGAATGGCTTTCCCTGAATCTGATTCTGTTTAACAGTTCTTGAGTTCTACCACACAAGCACTGAGTAACAGTTTCTGTGAGCGCTGCTTAGTACCCTTTGAAAACGTGGACAGAAAAAACTCACGTCTGTGAAAAAGAGTCGGCGTTGGCTATTGGCAGCGGCTTTAAGATAATCAGGAATGGGCCCTGCTTATGTGTTTTCAATTTTCGTAAAGTGCACTCCGGGAAAAAGGCCTCTGTATGGAACTTTGGCGTGCTTATAAAATAAGAAAAAGAACTAGTGTGTGTGTGTGTGTGCGTGCGTGCGTGCGTGCGTGTGTGTGTGTGTGTGTGTGTGTGTGTGTGTGTGTGTGTGTGTGTGTGTGTGTGTGTGTGTGTGTGTGTGTGTGTGTGTGTGTGTGTGTGTGTGTGTGTGTGTGTGTGTGTGTGTGCGTGCGTGCGTGCGTGCGTGCGTGCGTGCGTGCGTGTGTACGTGCGTGCGTGCGTGCGTGCGTGCATGCGTGCGTTCGTGCGTTTGTACGTGCGTGCGTGCGTGTGTACGTGCGTGCGCGTGCGTGCATGCGTGCGTGCAGGCGTACTCACAGATGATACGGAAAATCGCAACGATAGCAAGAAAAATAGAGTGACGTCTTCAAGCGGTAGCACCCCGCACACAGAAAGCCGAGCACCACCACTTCAGACAATCCTATACGTGTTGTTCGTCTATATATTTCCACCTAGTATTGCCAGGTGGCGCATAGCTGACGACGATGAAGTCGGACTCGCACCGTGAGGAATCTGTCATCTTTGCTGCCCCAGCTTGCGTGGCCTTGTCTGTCTCCGTGCCTGGTATTGAAGCCCCCCTTCGTAAACAAGTACGCTACAGTCTGGTGGAGGCGCGGGGTACCTGTTAGCCCATGCAAGAGACCCCTCCAGGCAAGCTGGTGAGAAACTGCTCTGCCGCTATTTTGGCCCTTACAAAGTGGTACGGCGTGTGAGTGAGGTTAACTATGAAGTGGTTCCGGACGGTGCTGCGCAACCGCGACGCCGACAGCCCGACTCTGACATTGCGCACGTTGTGCGGCTTAAGCCCTACTATACACGATGACGCAACCGTGCTGATGTCTTCGCTAGCTTCAGTTGCGACACTCTGCTCGTTTTTTGTTTATTTTTTGTTTTACCCTTACGTCGACAGCGAAAACGTTTTTTTTTTTTCATAAGGGGGTGTAATAGTGCCACCTAGTATTGCCAGGAGGCGCATAGCTGACGACGACGAAGTAGGGCTCGCGCCGTGAGGAATCTGTCGCCTTTGCTACCCCCGCTTGCCCGCCCAGCTGTCGCCTTTGCTACCCCCGCTTGCCCGCCCTTGTCTGTCTTCGTGCCTGGTATTAAAGCCGCTCTTCGTCAACAAGTGCGCCACAACATACGCGCAGCTGACCGAACTCTATGGGGCGTCAGTTTTCCCGACATTCCTACTAGAATTGTGACGCATTCGTTTGCCGTACAGCGTTCCGGGCTGTATCATATGATTTCTCGTTGCATACAGCTTACACGAGCTAGTCAAGTTGGAGACCTGCTTGCGACAGGGATACAAACTGATGACATGCGCTCCTTCAGTTACATGCCTTTCAGATTTATTTTCGAACCAATATTTTGGCGCAACCGTTCATCGCACAGCGTTCCAGATGGTGTCTTACGCACTGGTTCATGTGTTGGTGCTGTGTGCGTAGGTGGATGTTAATGCACTCAGGGACAGTAATGCTTTCAAATTTCTATGTGTAAGCAGCCGAGTGTCTCTGCCGACACGAACCAACCCAGAGGAAATCTCTTCTTGTCTTGTCTTGTGCTTCTTTTCTTTTGATCTTGTGGCATCATCCCAATCTGCCCACCGGATTGTGAGCAAACTGACCACCATGGCAGGTGGTAGTTAAACTAACTATTGGTCACGAGAGGTTGCTAGGGGAGAGCAACATGGGTCGCACAGTCCTCCTACCGGCGGCTGTGTGCCGAAGGCAATATTCTGTTCCTCTATTGTTCTCCATAAAATATTTTGATGCATCATGCATGTGTTGTAGCGCGTATGTACACTTGTGCACAATAAATGTAATAATTTTCATTTTGCTTCTATTATTCTTTAAGCAGTCCAGGATAGTGTTCACAAAATGATTTTGAAGTGATAAAACTATGTTGGTAAAAGTGTTGTACTGTGTAGTTAACATACACTTTTCCAAAAGTTGATGTAGGAATTATACTTTCTTCGTACTTGAGTCTTTTGAATAACGGTGGCCAATTGTCGGAAGACCGTTGATAGGGTGTTGGTAGACATTGTCGGTATGTGGTTGATAAGAAGTGTAAAGACTTTCTATGTACTTGAGTCTTTTGGATAACGGTGGCCAATTGTCGGAAGACCGTCAATGGGGTGTTGGTAGACATTGTCGGTACGTGGTTGATAAGAAGTGTAAAGACTTTCTATGTACTTGAGTCTTTTGGATAACGGTGGCCAATTGTCGGAAGACCGTTGATAGGGTGTTGGTAGACATGGTCGGTAAGGGGTCAGTAGGAAGTGTATACAAACTCGATAAGGGGATGATAGGAAGTATAAAGACTTTCTATGTACTTGAGTCTTTTGGATATCGGTGGCCAATTGTCGGAAGACCGTTAATAGGGTGTTGGTAGACATTGTCGGTAAGGGGTCAGTAGGAAGTGTATACAAACTCGATAAGGGGATGATAGGAAGTATAAAGACTTTCTATGTACTTGAGTCTTTTGGATATCGGTGGCCAATTGTCGGAAGACGGTTGATAGGTTGTTACTACAATGTACAAAGGCGTTTAAAAGACTTTCTATTCAATGTTGATAGGTTCTATTAACAATTGTCGAAAGACTTTCTAAAGAATGTTACTAAAAATTTTTGTAAGGGTTGATAGAAACAGAGTCACCTGGCAGTGATGTTGCACATCGCTTAACCGCTGCGCCACTGCGCCACTGCCTCGTTAGTGCTACAAGGACTCGCCGCCATCAATGCATGTTAAGTAGAGAATCACCAATTCTGCATATATGGGCAATTAACCCACTAAAGCAATTAAGGCGGATCTTAAGTGTCCCTGCTTTCGCACGTGTTCTCGGTTTAATCCCATTAAACACTACCACTTTTTAGATTGCACCATTTCAGACGAGGCCAACACCAGCAACATCAAGAACACACCTGCTGACTTGTAGTTGGGACAATTTCTTACTTCCGCATTAAATGCAAGTGCACCGTTTGCAACGCGTACGTCACGCAGACCACGCTTTGGCAACAAATAAAGAAGTACAACATGGGGTCGTTTGCTTGCTCTGTCGGCGCAATAGAATAAGGGCTGCCATGTAGAACTAACGGAGCGCCAGGGTTATCTAGTCAAGGCGAACGAACATTAGCCGCTCTTGTCATTTTTTCTTTTAATCTGTAGACCCTAACTGGGTGCTGAAAAAAGGAGAGCAGTTTTGATTTCACCGTAAGTGGAGAGTCATGTTCCGTTGCTTCAAGTTATTAACAGCAACATGCGTGTAACTTCTGCAACAAGGCTGAAAAATATTATTTTCCTGAGCAATAAAAAAATAATAAAAGTTTAGAATGCGGAGAAAATACACAAACAGGCTAGTGCACACAAAATTCGAACATGAAGCAAATACGTCATTGCAGGTAGATATAGGCGGCTCGTACATCATTCACAGCCCCAAGAACTGTACTCGCACAGAAATAAAAAAAAAATTGTCAGATGATGCTGCTACCCACAACGAGCTAGTATAGTTAGGCAGTTAGAACCATATGGTTAACAATTCTTTCTTGTATTTATCTTTTCCTGGTTGCAGGAGGGGTAGGGTGGGGGGGGGGGGGGGAGGCGGAAGCGATGCTTTCACTGGATAGTGCTTGTGAGAGTTTAAAAGCCGACTTGCTCAATACTTACGGTGTACTTAGGTTTATCACGCGTATTTCATTTTTTTTATCAATTTCCGTCCAGGAAAGAACCATCGAGATACATAAGTTCCTTCCAGATATTCTGAGCTCCTTCGTTCTCAAGGTGAGACACACTAAAATAGTGCGTCTTGAGGCAACATTTCTGGTGGTTCAAAACTCGCACAGAACGCACGCCTTGAAAAATAAATCTGTGCACTCGTGTGAACCTTTCCTGGTTCCCTTCCGTCCTACAACTCCCATGGGAGAACGTAAGGAAAATGGGCACCCGAACTCTTCACGCGACGCATCGCTAGCTAGTAGCTGTCATGTGGAAGTAACAGCGATAAGATGAGTGGAAAAATATGGAGCGGAGTCTGTGTTCATTTCGAGACTGCGCTGCAGGGTCCTTGATATCAAGCTTTGGGCTTCCTCCCGCTGGCGAGCATATACGCCTGCCTCTGGTGCATCGCCAGCTCTCTTGAGCGGCATTGCATTCCATTCATTTTATTACAATCGCCAACGCATGTTCCGTCACTGTCGAAGGTTTGTTTATCTTTTCATATCATGGTGTCTTACAGTCCTATTACGTGCTATTATACTCCTATTACAGACCTATTACGCATTCAGAGCCACTGCGGTGGCTCAGGGGTTAAGCAACTCGGCTGCTGGTCCGAAAGACGCGGGTTCGATCCCAGCCGCGGCGGTCTAATTTCGATGGAGGCGAAATTCTAGAGGCCCGTGTACTGTGCGATGTCAGTGCACGTTAAAGAACCCCAGGTGATCGAAATTTCCGGAGCCCCTCACTACGGCGTCCGTCATAGGCTGAGTCGCTTTGGGACTTAAACTACAATAAACCAAATCCAACTATCACGCAATCAATATTCTATATTCTATTTGGTGGATCATGTACACCGCATGTGTGCGGAAGAAAACCGGGCACCGCCGTGGATAAACTGATTTATTGAGTGATTATGGTAGGAAACCATGATATTGATGAAAGGAGGACTTGCGTTCACCATTTACAATTTAATGTCATTCATTAGCCGTATTCGTTGAACCTGAAAACGCCGACGATAAAACGTCAAGGTTAGCCCTTTTCAAACAAAGGCTAGCCCACCAAAAGAATATTTGCGACTGTCGTTTTGTCCCACATATGGAAGTCAATTCAGGGTAAGAACCAGGACGATTCAATCACGAGAATCAATCCATTATTCCACGTCTCGTTAACGGCAACGGTCCGATGGGAATCAATGAAATTGCCAATCTTCTGCTTGTGAACTCATGTAGAAGAAATCTATTTGTTCAAGCTTCAGTGCAGAGTATGTGTGCGTGAAGAACGAAATAACTGCATGAAATCTTGTTTCGGTATGCATCAACAATACATAAAGCATTAGACCTCCACCCTTCAATGCCAAAACCTGACTGTGGAAGCTACTTTGCAAACGGGTTTATTTCTGTCTACGCAGGAAGCCAACGAGTCAGTGCAGCGATACACATTTCAAGCGACTAGTCGCTGCAGCGACATGAGCAATATTTTTTTTTTTCGTCAATAACGCTTTATTGTGCAAATTCACTCGTAAAACGCATGGAGACAGCAGCTGTACGAATGTCGGAAGGATATAGGGACAAGACATGTTCAAAGTGTCATTTCAGATAACAAATCGAAGAAAAACTCATTTTGCAATGGCAAAGGCACTGTCTCATTGCTGTAACATCTTTCTGTTAATATTTCGCGCTTCCGTTGCCTAACTACTACCATTAAAATCTTTGAAGCCAGGCTCTTCCCTCCCGTTCTAGACAGGCGATAACGGCAACAACAATCTTGGCGCTATCTTCTTCGAAAACCGATATACAGAAAGCCATAGTTCACCACACGGGTTATAACATATGAGCAGGCTAACATTATTCTGTTGGTATGGTTTATGCTGCGTTCCTGGCACAATCTAATGACTTGAGCAATGTACGGGGATGGAACACAATTGCCCCAATGATATGCCCCATGCAATATATATGGTTTATGATGTGCTTCCGGCATCACCTAACGATATGACCCATGCACGAGGGTAGAATACCGTTATCCCATTGATAGTCCTTAGGCATTGTGTGCTGACTTTGTTTTTCCAGCAAATCAAATGAGAAAGCATTAGATGTCAATCGTTAAAGCGAACGGACCCTTCCTTGTGTTTATTCGCCAAGCATTTCCATTTGCGGTTGCAAATACATCGATGAAGCCACTTTCGATCGCAGCTTTTCTGGCAACAATGGCGAAACGAATATTGCTTGCGCGAAAAGGAAGCTGGTCGCTAAATGCCAATTACAATGCGGGTAATACAATTAACTGTTGGGAAGGCTCCGTATTGTGCGAGTACAGTCTATTTTTCCGTATGCCCTGATAGCATTTTGGCATTAGGGAGCCGCTGCAACAAGTTGTCGTAGTCCTTCAGTGCACCTACCCGTCGCTTAATGTCTTGTTAACTCTGAAATGTAAAACAGACAGAACTTTCTCGCCGACACAGACGGCTAAAAAAAATCATTGGTTAATGGCGCGAAATACACAAGGGCACAATGAAGGCGCTATTTCCTGCCTACCTTCCTTGTATCCGTGAATGTTTCGCGCTTTTAACCACAGATGAACGATTACCAACTAGCCCAACAAGTCATTCTTTAAGGATAAAAAATTTAACCAGTTATTCACGTTCAGTGGAGACCCCGGCAAAGGTGTGTTACGATAGAGGTCAAATTATCCGCCAAATATCTTCGATGGGGGCGGAGCTCATTCCCCTTTGGGCTACTATTTAATTTGTTAAAAAAGAGAGCGCTTAAGAATCGCCTATCCGAAATCCAAGAACTGCTTTCCAGTCCCGTCATTGAACGAGACAATATATCATAACAATTTCTCTCAGGCTTTTCCGGCATAGCAGAAAGCCACCTCGCGAGCTAGGCGCCCGATCTGCCCACAGCGACGTTCTTTACGTGCCCATTTCAGTCTCTGAGTTGGCGCTATGGGTACGCGTCGCATGCTTGTATCATTCGACTAGGGCCGGTTTTTCTGTTTTTCCATTCACTTGCAGATTCTCTGGACGCTCCCCTACAACCCCGCTTTTCGCCTTTCTTCCAAGTCGTGAAACAAATTATCCTTGCCGCCTTTTGCTAGACGTTGCATTTATGCACCGTTATCCATACTCATCGCTATGGTCATGTATTGCCTGCGGCACCTGTAGCTGTGATCAGATGTTAGAATGCGTGCATCGTGTGTACATTGTGTTTTTGTGCATATGCACTAGACCGCCTTGACCCTTGCCCGTGGATAGAGATCGAAATTCTCGGGTGGTGGCGACATACCTCGTCAGCCCTGATGGATTGCAAGACAGTGCTCTGTTTCCTGAGGGCTTTGTTTTTCCGAGGGAGATTCTTTTTTCCTTCCTTTACGTCTTGTATTCCTACTTCATCCAGCTTTTCACTTTAAATCCCTCTTCCTATCCTTCTAGGAAAGAGTAGCCAGCGTGAAAACTCTTACAGGGTTCAATACACGCGTTTTTCGTAGCTCTTTCTGCGTCTTTACCAAATGTGGTACTCCTGTGTTGGGCACAAAAAAAATGACAATGATAGCGCTATTTCACGTAAATCACTAAACTCAGCAAAAACGAAACTAAGCTGCAAGCCTCACCATTAGTTTGGAACGAGTGAAAAGCGCACCCTATACTCGCGTCGCACGCCCGACACCATCCTCCTCTTCATTTCCATGCTTGTAGCAGTGCTCCACACCCTCGCTATTGAGGAATTTCGAACTATCCCCGTCCGGGCAATTAGCGCCATTCGTATGAAGTTGCGACGCGGCATACACTGTGAATCCCTAGTGGCACAATGTGCTAGACTCTCTCCTCTCTCCCACTCACCACATCACCATGTTCGCTGTGCTAGTACTGCAGAGAACTACCTCTTCGCCTTAGCTCTCTGACTCTGCAGTGGCAGCGCGCCGAGCATGTGCTGACGCAAACGCCCGCCGCGCCATCCAGTGCCAACGCATCCAAGCTGAACTACACTTGCGCCCCTGGCGTGTGTCATGCCAACCACTGTGGACCGATACGCCTATGTCTGCGCTAGGGAAAGCCGTAGTGCGTACAGCCCTCGCTGTAAAGTCGGCAGAGACACTTCAGGCTGCTAATGTGTGAGAAGCCCGCCTGCTCACTGTTTGAGCGCAGGCGCCGCCCGCTGCGGCCTGATGTAACCGAATGCAACGCAGGTCTCAGTCCAACCTCTGCATGGCTCTGCGTCACAGCCGCCACACGCCTTCTGACCTGCGTGCTAATTTCGTGTAGGCAGTCGCCGCCGTACCGCGGCCCTCGCTCCGTCCTAAGGATATGACGCGAGAGCTAATAGATCAATGCCCATATATTCGCAATTGGTCTTTCTCTACTTTGTCTGTCTCTAGATCGCTGGGAGTCGTCATACCACTCCTGGAGCAGTGGTGCAGCGGTGCGCCACTGCCCAACGATGTCAGCTGCTGGTAGAATTTGTGCAATCCACACGGGCGCACACGCACTCACGCACACACACCACCCACGCCTTAACTAATTAATGCTTCATCTGCAGTCGTCATTTTCTAATCACGTAAATCACTCACAAACCTAAAGCTGCGTTGTTGAGCTACTCAACTCATTAACTCAGTGAGAGAGGAGAGTAAAGTTTAATCAGAATTGTCGGGACGTGGTTTGGCCTGACGCCCGCCTTGCCACGAACACAGATTTTGGAGTAATTCTCCCCTGCAGCTTAAGAAGGCTGATCTACTAATACTAGCACACAGCAAGGACATCTGCAGGGTGCGAATCGCTAGTATGCTGCGACATATGAAAGCTGATCGAGCACCCGTAATTTAGACTTCGCTCCGGGCTTGGCGCGTGTATCGTGCTTGACCTCTACCTCCACACTCGAGTCGGCTTTTCTGCAACGATAGCTCTACGAAGGTAAGTTGACGTAGGATGGCGTTTTTCACACCATGTACTCTATCGACGTCCGCGACTATTTTGACGTCTAAGCGGATTTTTTCGCGTTTTTTTTGTGTTTAATTTGCTAGTTGCACCTTATCAACCAAATTTTTCCTACGGCAACATTTTGTCCCACACTATCTGTCACAATCAAACTTTCACACAATTATCGTCAGAGAACGACGTAATAATGCGGAAGAAATTGCGAACACTTTTACTGACGTCACCTACCCATATAATGCTTTCGCGTTAATAAAAAGCAGGCTATGCTATCAGGCACATGCTATTCGACAGTTGAACTTACCACTTCTGGGTCCGGCTTTGGGCGAGCGGAAAGCATTTTATTTTCTTGGAAATATTTTTACGGCCTATCAAACGTGTCCTTACTGAAGTGAAAGGCCGTCGTGGCTACAAAAGCTGTATTTACATAGTGGCCATCTAAAATCCAACTTAATATGCGCGTCTGCTTGATTCGCCATGGCGTCCATGATTGTTATTAGTGGCTAAACGGAAGGTTAAGATGACTCAACAATTATGCGAAGCATAACCGCAGGGTGTGACATTTGTCACAGGCATCCTTCAGCTGGAGCATAAGTCCGAAAACAAAAAATGCAGCACTGAGAATTACTACTTGTGAACGTAAGGAGAGCCACTGTATAGTTGGCACACATAGCCTCGCAGACGTTACTGGTGATCGAACTGCCGAGCTGCATCGATACCCAGCAGGCATCGCTGAGTGAGAGAGGAACATCAATGCAGATAGGACATTTATTTCCTTTCTCTTGCGACGACGCCGCATACACAAGTGCCGCTTCGCACACGTGACTTCGTAATCTTGCTTGCTATGTACAAACAACGTGATCGCCGGAGCACGAGTGTGTAAATGTGGGCCTTAACTCGACGCTGTAGCTCTCTTGTTCGGTTTCTGACAAGTGAGTATTGAAATCATCAGCAGACGACACCGGAAGAACACCTAAAATAAAGCGTTGTGCCTTGTAAATACAGGAAATGAACACGTGACTCTTTGTTTTAGGAGAATGATCCGCTCGTTCATAATGTGCTCTATCGTATGGAACTAATAGAGCTCACTATGAGTGCCTGTGATCTGAAACAGACTTTAAAAGCGTCGATAACTGAACAAGGGTTGTCTTGTGCTTCCCCGCCGTTTCGACAGTCTTCGGCATGTGGCATGTTCAGTAACCTTCTGCCCTTCTGTCGGCTTGACGTTTGCTACACAAATTTTCTTCCATGAGCAAAACTTAACCCTTTTCGTCCAGCATAATTCGTTAACTACTGATCACAATTTTGGCAAGACGTTAGGTTGAAATAGCGAGTATAGAGAATGTCAACCCAATACACATTTCCTTATATGCTAGTTTCTGTCTTTTCTCATCAAATGCGCCAACTCTTTCAGCATTTCAGTTACGCAAGAAATATATATAAGTACATCAGCGGCAATAAGTTGCCTTCTTTGGGATGCCGGCATGAAAGTGGCATTTAATTATAAACTCAGCGGCCTTTCTCTACTCTTCCAAATGATAAAAAATTAGCGAGTCTTTATGGCAACAGCGAGGCGAAAGTAGTGATGTCCCATGCGGTAATATCTAAATTAAGCACAAAAATCTCGATTTCAAGCAATTCTGCCTGCAGTGAACTGAAAACATCGTCAGCCAAGGAAAAGTGAGACAATTTCAGTTCCGATAACCGTCGCGGTGACTTACTGGTCATAGTGCTCGACTACCGACCCGAAAGATGCGTGTTCGGTCTCAGTCGCAGCGGCCGCATTTCGATAGAGGCGAACTCCTAGAGACCCTTATTATGTATGGCGTCAGTGCAAAATTGAAGAACCGCACGTCGTCCAAATTATCCGGATCCCTCCACTACGGCGTCCCTCATAAGCTTGAGTGGCTTTGCAAGGTTACGCCTAATAAAACCGAAACCGAAATTTGAGTTCTTAGAATTCCCTGAAACTCGTCAAAAATTCTATTTTCGGCAAACTTTAGCTTTCAGATTCCTCTACCCCCCAAAAAAAATAATAAAAAGAAACAGAAAGTTCCGCAACTGGAACATCACTGGGCAAATGGGCAAAAGGCGCCAAACTTCTTGCTACAGAAGTTGCGTGTTCAGCTGAACGCTACCTCAGTAATTCAAAATTCCTCAGTTCAAACCGAGCTTTTCTTGGGGCCTTTTGTGAAACCCGAGAAAGGAAAGTTTTCTCAAAATAATGAACTAAGAGGTGGCACATCTCACGGCAGTCCTAATCACGCCGTAATTGGGCACAATTAGTAGTTCACCATTTTCTTTTTTATTGCGGCGCGGGCCCTCCAGTTCTCACCTGAGCTCATGGCAATGTATGACGACTGTGAGTGAATCAGAATGTACTATAAATAGTGAACAAATGAAACACAACAAATGAATGTCTCATGACGCATACAAATGAAACTTTGTGAAGTAGGAACACAAGACTAAGTAGAGGTGGTATAAAAATGGACACGTAGTCACGATAACCAACGTTTCTTGCACTTCGCACAAAAAATGAGGACAAGAATAGACATGCGGAAAGGAACTTCTCACATTGTTTGAGGCTCTTCAAAGAAATAAAAAGGCACACTACCTTATTCAGCTTAAAACTCAAGCCAATCAAGAAGCTTTGCATACACATACACAAAAAGGTATTGCAGTGCCCAGTGGAAAACTGAAAAACATTGACCCGACTAGATTTTGGTGCCCACAGTGTAGACGATGTAAACATACAAGCACACGGAAGGCAGATTACGAAATCAGCTGCCACAAACAGCACAGAATGAAGAGTCAATAAATGCCTGACTCCGATAAAAAGAGCTCCGCGTCCATAATACGCACCCTCAAAATCATCACTTCTTTTTCCACACTAAAAGATGTGTACAGACATGTTGGCAACACAAACAATTAACAAGAACTAAAAACAACCTGTGGACTAGAATGTATGACCCGAGCGTCGTAACCTTACCCGTACACCACCGATGCCGCCCTCGCTACACAATGCACGTCACACACGTGACCATAGAGAGCAGCACGGTTGGCACCACGGCGCAGCGATATCATGAGGTTGAAGTACCCGCACAAATTAGGGTAGTGTCTATCGACAATTTGCCGCGCCGCTTCCTTTCACTTCATCGGCTTCTTATAATAGCTGTTAATTCAACCAAGCCTAGCTTTTCTTTCCTGTTAAAACTATGTGAAAACACGGCGAAGGTATATTATTTGTTATTTTGACTTAATTTATATCCGTGCGTGGTCTTCATGAACAACCATTTTAGATTTTTTCCACACGTCCCTCTATCCATCGTATTCCCGCAGCTTCAAGGATAAATACTGCTACGAAAGGGAA
Organism: Amblyomma mixtum; assembly: GCF_055824585.1. Taxonomy (NCBI): domain Eukaryota; kingdom Metazoa; phylum Arthropoda; class Arachnida; order Ixodida; family Ixodidae; genus Amblyomma; species Amblyomma mixtum. Next base: position 96,197,728 of record NC_143016.1, read on the forward strand.
AGCGGTCGAAGCTTGCTCGAATTTACTAGCGGGGAGGCTCATGCTTCTTCCCGTTCATTTGTTTCCTTTATTTTTCTTTACAACAACCAATGAGGCAATATGCAGTGGAAACTAAACTTAGTTTAACATGACTCCTTATGGAACAAATCTTAATCTAACAGATTGTTTAGTTTCATGGAAAGAAGCACGCTAAGTAGTTACTATCCCTAATTAAAGCGCTGTTCAGGACACCCTCATTTCTATGCAAGGTGCTCATTGTATTTCAAGAGAAAAATGAAAGAAAATGAAAGTACGCTGATCACAAGCTTAAGAAAGAGCTTCGTTAAAGTCTTCCCGAAGATTTCCTGCATACACTCCGAATTGGCTTATTATTATGCTAATTAACCCAGGTCTACGCCGAAGCTTTCCTAGATCCTTTATAGCGCAGCTTCGTAAAGCAATTTCTTCTTTTTCTCATACTCCTCCTTTCATCCTTCTCTGCTGTTCATCTGTTTGCTTTCTTTCCAAAAGTCAGCAAGTGCTACTTCCTTTGCAGTCAAAGTCACGGACTTGTTTCTTCACATTTCGTTTTTCTCCTGCTCGTGCTTCCACATTTCGAAATACAAGCAATATCTTTGAAGCAGTAATAAGTACTTAAGATGAAATACCCGTGAAATGCATTCTTCTAGATTCTTCATTCTGCAAAGCATTTTATAGCAAGCTCGACCGAAGCTGATACCTGTTATCTGCTGGAGACCAACCTGTGCAACGGATCGGTTATGGCTATTACACAACCTTGGGAAAATGTGGTTGGCTTATATAATGCTCCCGGAAACAGAAATTACACTGGTGTAATTCCTTTTACAAGGCAGTACTCAAAGAAACTAATGATTGAAATTTGTTGGCAGATATAGGAATACATGTAGAGAATGCCAACAAAAGCTGAGGTTTGCGCATATCTTGGCGTCTTTAAAATAATTAGCGAATATTAAACAATTCATGGCACTTTGAAAATTCCTAACACATGAGGCTAAAGGAGAGTAGAAATGAACTAGTCGAAATAAAATGTGGTCACTGAACATGAGGAATTTCAATTATCTGACGAACCATGGACAATTAAATAAATACCAATCTCGAAACGGAAACTTTATACTAAACTCAGTAGGCATGCATTAAATGCTAGATGTGCTAGAGGACTGTTTAAGACAAAGTGGTTTTGGAAGGGATGGCCCAAACAGTGCTCCATGAAAGAAATCGCGAATGTTTTAAATTGCTGTCGTTACCCAGGGTTTTACAGGGCTTAAAAGCTCACAGACTAGACTGATACAAACATAATTGGCTGTTGATAGCTCTAGCTTATAGCAGTGCATTTCCAACCAAATGCAGCGCCGGAAGCTCTCACTCGGTGGAAGTCGTTTCGTTTCATCTCAAGTATGAATATCTCGAACGCAGTCCTTCATTCAATGACAACGATGCTTACGTAACAAAATGAAAGCTTCCAAGGGGACTTCATCCTTAAATATGGGTACTTGAAATACCCGGCATGAAGAGAACAGCGCTCAGTACATTTATAATGTTTCCTTTCTGTAACCCCTAAGTAGCTTCGTTTCACCCTAGAGCCCCATGAAGTAACGAAGAGGTAGTCATGATATTAGAGCTCCAACGAACACTAATAACCACCCAGCTTAAGGAAGTGTTGTTTGCTTATTCTCCGGTGCATGTCGAAAGCAATATTGCCACTTTGCTCTTGCTTCTTTAAAAATGCGATTTGAACAAAAATCTAAATTAGGGGAGACTGCACGAAGAAATGCCAAAACAAAAGCCACTTTGCGACTCTTCGTACATAGACGAGCCGGCATGGAGGAAACTGCGCCCTCACTTTCATGTTTCTTGAAAATGTATCCGTGCCCTATACGGCAAAGCTCGGAATGCACACGTATGCGGCACTCGCTGTCAATCAGACAACTGAATGAAGGTTCAAAGACAGTAATGCCCGTAGTTGAGGTATGAGTGAAATGTGAATTGCACCCGCTAAAGATTTGTCCTTCGTTCATGAGCTCTAAATACGGTGGTTCTTTATTTCAAAAGATATTGTCTAGCCATTCCTAGTAGAAAAAAAGTCGAGTTTTTAGAGCATCATGTGGCCTCCCAGCTGAGAGGGTGAATGCCCATGCATTCAAATACAAACGAGTAAGGAAGATTTACCAACCCGGTTAGCTTAGATAAAATACAAATTGTTCGCGTCGAATGCAAGAAAACTTGACGGCTTCAGTTGTATGCTGTTCAAGTACAAGTACGCCAAAAGTACCTGTGAACGTCAGCAGCGAGCAACTGACGCAACATGATACCTACAAAGCATCGTTTTAGACCACGGACAGGCAATTCGGCTTAGGCAAAAACGAGGCCCCATTTTTAACCACGACATGCCTAGGCTCCTTAAGGGTGGCATTCCTCACTTTTGCGTGCCCTACTCAGTTTTATCAAGCATACACACGAGCCGTGTGGCACAGGTTGTGTGCAGACGCTCATGCTTCGAGACACGCTCGGGCAGTGGCGTCATCTATTGACTTTTATTGAAGCACTGCAAGTCCAGATCAGATTTCTACTCCACTTGACTGGGCTTTGCGTTGCTGCTCTGGGATGGATATAGCAAACGCTTGCTAGGTTACCTGTTCTGGCAGTGGTGATGCACACAAAGGTAACTCCTTGAAACATAACAAGAGCTATTATTGTACCTCGTGTCTGGGGAGTACAACGTTGATTGCACTCAAACAGCATGCCTCCTGCATGCTGCTTCGACCTGCGCCTTTCATAGCTATCCCGATTTATTTCGATACAACTTTTGTAAAAGTGCCGTCTTCTTTCCCACCGTAAAATGGCCAGACAATACCTTCCCGTTACAGCAGAGCTCGTGCAGATTAGAAAACAATTAATGCATCTCCTCGGACATAAAGATGGTCACAGAGGCGCTATGCCCACCAGTTTAGCACCACTCTTCAGTTTGTGGTGCCGATAGGACTACTTCTGTCCCATCGTCAAGCCTCAGTTTAGATGTCAAGAACAACATAAATACAAAGCGCCATGAGTCTAACTTGGAGGCCTATGCCGGCCTCACGAGCACCGCAAATTAACGCACATGAGCGGACACGTCTCTGACGCACAGTCACGTACGGCCGCACTTGAATATACGATGAACAACGGCCGCCACATCTGACACTATTACCTCCTGCAAAACATCAGCCCTGAGAGAGAGCCATCTGGCAACAAAACTCGGAACAAGCCGACGCGAACAGAGCGATAGAGAGAGCAGCAGCAACAACAACAACATCGTCGTCTCTACATTATGTACACCGAAGACGATGAAACGAGTCCCTAGCTCGATGACTTCACGTCTTCTTTCCGAGGCCGCGGGACGCTTGAAAGCCGCAGCTCCGCTGGGGATACCGACGTGGTTCCGGTTGCACGTCGTCGCGGCCGAAACCAGCGGATGCAAAAAGTGTTTCTGCCTTACAATAACTGTAGAGACACAACGTTACACGCACTTCTTGGGAACACAATAAAAGTAGAGGACAACGGGAAACAAAACAAAACAACACACGCACACACACAAGAGGTCGACATGAAGAGCACGGTCTGTTTGTGTGTCTACCTCAGGGACCGGGCAGCCAAAGAGGCAGCAACGAAACGGCTAGTGACGTCATCCGCTGCCGCCCGCCACGTCACCAGGTGGAGGCGGTGACATAATCTCAGCAGCGCCAGTCCAGGTGAACGGGGTGCAGCCATGCCTCCAGCACCACGAGTCACACACACACGCTTGCTGTCACCCGGCTGAGAGGTGCGCGGCCGTCGTGTTCAGTCGTCGCCAAGCCATCGCCCTCGCCGCATCTTGTTCCTGTTCTGCGGCCATCGAACTTCCTTCTCCTTCTCTTTCCGGCTTAGAACTGCCCCTCGGAGGACTGGAATCCTAAGGAGAGAGTACGAGCGAGCAGGTAAAAGCTGGTGTCAAGATTCCTAAAAGGACCCATAAAAGACGCCTATAAAAGCGGTAAGACAAAAAAAGGACCTTGGAAGCAATTGTACTGGTTAAGCATGCAAGCAAGACTTTGGTGCGCGTATGCGACGTAATACAAAGTTTAACGTCCACATCCATTTGTAGCCGTATCAAAAAGCGGACTTCGGAACGCAAAAAGACGTATGCAAGGACAGCACAGGACAGACAATGAGTGAAGTAAAACCTCCCCACCAGCTAAGGTTCGCATTCATCTTCTTTCACCTGAAGGTCAGCGCAATCAACTTAATACTACGATATAATCAATACCAGCTTAACGTCTTGAATTTAGTTCAAAAAGTCTGCTAATTATTTTTGTTTAAATGGACGATCAATTAATCTTTGCTCATTTTCCAGGAGCTGCTCCTCAATATACTAAGCTCCTGCCCGCAGCAAGAATATCTATGCGATCGAACTTTAATTTTGCAGTTTTTCAGAAACATGGAGAGTACATTATTAAAAAGTAAAACAGAGCTTCCTCTCCCCTCCTACCATTAGCGCTGCTTGCCCGTGACAAAGTGGCCACTCAGAAATAACAAAAAATGAAAACAATATCGCAGAAATGAAACATTCAAAAAATGCTTTTTTCAGTTTTCTTTTTCCTTTCACTCTTGCTGATTTCTTCCTACCTCTTCGTACACCATCTTTCTTTTTATCACTTATAGAAACTACGTGGACGTAGCTCGTCGGTCGGAACAGAAAACGACATTAGTTTGTAAACCGGAACTCCCTCGGGTCGTTTTCGCCCCATACTTGCGAGTTACTGCGTGCGTCGATTGATGGCATGCGTTTTGCGACGCTTCGGTAATTGGCGACGAATTTGCGACGTGCAGTTGATTTGAATTACCGCAGCTACATGTGTTTAGTCCACTGGAACATGTGCTGGTGTCGTAGGCACCACCATGATATAAGTGCAGAACTGATGCTAAAAGCAACAAATTCTTGTTCATCAAGTGTACTTGGTCACTCTCTCAAGTAATGCATGTATGCAGCTTATTTGATGTTGAAAAATTCACATTGATAGTAGGCTCATAGTTCCTATGACTAGACGCCTGGTGCTTAGTTGCTGTAGGTAGGTTAGTTGCTGTACTTTGAAATAATAAACCACCACGACTGTGTAATTTACACGAGGGGCCCAGACAAAAAAAAAGAGCTCCCCTATAAAGTATTTCGCCTCAGAATGGGCCGTACATTGCAAGAAGCCAGATTTTTCTCGTTTTTTTTTTTTTTGCCGAAAAAAAACGCGAGGAGTCGGAGCTGCGATATAATTGCGGCTTCTACATTTTGCCGCAGAAGCTCAACGAGGGGTTCACTGAGAACCCCCCAAAAAAAGGCAAAAAGGACCACTTTCTTTTTATTTCGCTTACAGCTTTCAAGACACGCGTAGATACAAAATATGCATACGGCAAACATTTTTTTCACATTATTTTTCTTCAGTAGTATTCTTTACATAGGTCCACTCAAGTTTTCCTCACTCACGAACTTTAGTTTTTTTTTTCTCTCTCCTTTTCTTCCGTTTGCTCTTATTCGCTTTTCACGCTCGAAAAAACTCAGCACGCAGAGTCACGTCGCGTGACAGGGACTAAACGAATGAAAATGGAGCACCGCTGTGCTTCGCCAACTTTGGGCGCAGTTTTCTCTTAGCCTAATGACCTCCAGCTTGCAAAAAGAGATAAACCTGAAATGAAGAGGGGCGGGGACCGGCCGAGGTTTCGAAACAGGTGCTTCGACTCGCTCGCTGATTTCTGCCGGTAAGCAGCGGGCCGCCATTTAACGGGCGGTGCGCTACAGAACTACTACTAGGGGTCCCTGGAATTAGCCCAAGGCACGCACAGACGTAGTAAAGAAAAAAAAAGGTTAGAGAAATGAAGGTCGCGTGTTAAACCGGTTGCGATGCGAGAGACTCTTTGTGCAACAGCGACAGAGCATACGGTCACGTGCAGGTTGTGGCAGCGTGAAAGGGAACATATTACAAGCCTTCAATCAATGATTTCTGGGCATAAGCACGACCGAGAAGCACACCTATTTTTTTCCCCTGCAGTTCTCGCCTCAGAAATCATCGCCCTCCAGGTATCTATAACGTCAACCCAGGAATAACAACATATTTGGTTTTTGAACCGAACTTCATACTTCTATCAACATTGCTTTTACCTGCCCATGTGGCTTTCCAAGAGCCGATGCTGAAGCACCGTTATTCGTACCTTTTTGACGCTCGTCTTATGAGCAGCCAAGTCTTGGAAAACAAAACATATTTAACTGTTAGATTTTTTTTCTTTTGTGGTCACTCCTGACCTTTTCTAATTTTCAACTTTCATTGTTCAGTTTTGCAATAGCTATGTTTTTTTTTTATTTCCGAGCTATACAGTGCACTTGCACGCTCCTCAAAGAAAAAATGTACAAAAAAGGGCGGTGAAATACGCCAAATTTTTTGTTTGTTTTTCTTTTTTCTTCCAGCAGCCCTGCCTCAACAAAATTTAAATAGCATCGGCGATGATATTCGGAGCCATACTGTGGTTTTCCACTTCCGGAAATGTAACGAGACATAGATTTTGATAACGGTTCGTAGAACAGCACAACTACGCCTCATGGAGGAACCTTATCTGATCGAATAATAGCCAGCTGATTTCAAGCCCTTAAAACCGGCGTATTAGACATTAAAAACCCTATATATATTCGGATTTTGTGCACGCACGGCAAAAATCTGGGAGCGGCAGGAATTAAGGCGGAGCTTTCTACTGCGGCTTCAACGTGCCACATGACACAAAGTTCCTTCAAGCATTAAGTCTGAGACAAACCAGAGCAAAAAGTAGAACAGGGTTTACTTTACTTTTCAAGTGCTGAGCTCAGTTACTTGCATAGAAAGGTGCGAAAATGTGTACTTACTTGTGACAACCTGGCATCGGGCGTAGTTGGCCGCGAACCATATTATTTACCTGCGCAAGAAAACATAAGCCATAATTTGTGAAATCGTAGCGGGAGAGAAACAAAGTGATATTAAATTTGACCATAATACAATAAATGCAAAAGTACCGTACGGGAAGTGATTTGATTCCAAGAAGTCACCTTAATGTCTAAGTCCATGTAATTAACCACCTTTGAGAAAGCAGAGGCGAGCATGGTACAATGTTTTCCACTTATTACTGAGTTGCTGCAACCCTTTGAGAAATCCTAGGCGGACATCTTGACGGCGGACATAATTTATGTGAGTCTTCGCAGCCAAACTTTCAATCGGTATAAGCTGAATTTGCAGTAACCACGATCTTTGCTTAGGTGATTTCTGTGGGCAGCCCCACATTTTACACATCACAAACATTAGTGACGCATTCTTTCAGGCTTCCACGCTAACTGCTCAAAAACTGCCACTGTTCAATCATTTCTTACACTGCCTCATTGTATACCATAGCTTAGGCGCTCATGAAGCACACAGATGTTTGGTCGGAAACGTTTTCAGTGTCCCCGCTACGTGCCATAAACCATCGCTTTTGGCCGCGCAGACAATCTTTGTTCCTTCATTTTCTCAAGTACAAATTATATTTATAAGTATTTTCTAAAAATCCTAATATGACGATGTAAAAGCTCGTCTAAGGGAGCTGCAGCCATCATGAGCACAAAGCGTTAAAAAGAATCAACGGTTTCGTTCACAATCGATATATCTATTCGTTCTGAAACGGAGGGATGCTCGTTATTTCTGAAATATTTTAGTGTTGTGTGCACTGCCTGTGGCCAGAGGACTGTATTACAGCCATGCACGATAGCCACTCGTCGTGTTTACCGGATGTACTTAGGCGCTACTACGAACGCCGCTCATCTGAACATCGATCGTTTCGTACCGCACGAGCTTAATGGTAACGTAAAGACAATCGAAAGTCCTGCAAACTGTTCTGCTGTGGCGCAAAGATTTTTCTACGAATTTCGACACAATACTTCGCGCCTCTATAATATCTGCAGTTGAAAGCCATCTAGGAGTCTCAGCAGTTCAGTTACGGCCATGCTACCTGGAGTGCACACAAAGGTATGAGCACAAAACAGAACACATGGACAAAACGTTGTCCATATGTTCTAGTTGACTTGAATTGAGGTTGTGAGCAACTTGTGGGGTTAGCCTTGCGAAAATTCCGCCGGAAATTGTTCAACTGCAGCGATAATTAGACCTTTTTTTTTCAAGGCGGAACAGTTTTTAGTGAAGCATATAAAGGGGACAAGACAGGCGCTGTCTTGTCCATCTTGTATTCCGCCTTGTAAAAGATGAACCAACTAGCCCCTAAGCTAACGCGGCGACTATTATATATTGATTAAAAATGGTAATTAGAGGCCAGACATAACAGGTATACTTCACCATGCCCACAATCCTCAACAACATATGGCAAGTGATTCTGTTACCATCTGGAGTCCAGGTCAGAGCCAAGAAAGAATTTTAGAAGAAGGGCGGAAGCCTCTTCCCTTCTATATGACTGGGTACACAGGGGTACTCTTGAGTGCTCAGTTTGAGTTCCTGCTCTGTGCGAGCTCTAAACACACAGCGAGACGCGTAAGTACTAAATGAACCAAGGCATCACACGCCTGTTGCCACTCACAGGTCGGGCGTTTCTCCTGCGGCGGCGGTCGGTCACCTGGCCCCGCAGTGGTGGGCGCAGGCCAGCAGCCACTGCACCAGCAGCGACACCAGCAGCGGCAGCAGCGAGCAGGCGGCCGCGCAATGCGGCGCACCAGCCGTGAGCGCCATGCCGCCGGCGTCATTTTGCACGGCGGCCAGGCGCCGGTGGCTCTCGAGCACGTGCACCAGCACCCAGGTGGCGTTGGCGTTGGCCGGCTTGCACGTGTAGTTGCCCGAGTCCGACGCGTCCACGGCGGGGAGAAGCAGGCGCGACAGTGCGGTGCCGTTACGGCCCTTGGCCACGCTCACGCGGCCGCCGCGTTCGAAGTTGATGAGCCGCCCCTGGTGGTACCAGAACACAAACGCCGGCGCCTCGGGGCTCTCGCTAATCGTACACGTCAGGTTCAGCGCCGAGCCGGCCTCCACGTGAATGTCGGGCCCACCCGGGATGCTGGCCTTGGGTACTGCGCCGTCGTTGAAATCATGTTTGTTAATTAGGGCTTAGTGCACAGCCGTAATCAACGGAACACTGAAACCAAGACACTAAATGTCTTCAGGGTGTTAGGACGCTACACGAACTTAAGCGATACATTGCGCTGTTGACTCGGAAACTTAGAATACGCGCTATGAGCTTAATGCGTATGCGGCGGTTCCTTGTTTTATACGCCATCGCTATGTGCTGAACGTGTTTTACTATGCGCAAGCACCGATCTACTAGCAGCTGAAGAGACATGCTTTAGAGACTTCTTGCTTGATCCAGATCTGCGAGCGATATTAGAACCATCGGAGCAATATAACTGAAGCTCTGGCGGAGTGTCCTTTTAAAGCTGAGTGCATCGACTTTGGAGGTAGTGAATAGTGCTGAGAAGGAACTGCGCCTGTGGTAAAGCTACGGGCCCAGTAGACCACTCCGCTAGCTGCTGAGAGCTAAGGTCCACCTGTACTCGTGTCTCTGTATTGTCGCTACTACCCAATTCCTCAAGTTATTATGGGTGCAACCATCACACTAATCCTATTATTTGTTAGACATTAAGCTTTCTTTTGACGACCTCACAAAAAATCATCATAAGCAGTACAAAACACCTTAATTCAGCCCAAATCGCATTAAAACCACTTTTCCGAATGACCTGTAGCCTTTCGAGCCCCAGAACTCGCAGACCATTGCTGTTAAACAATAAATCATTATCATCCCGCAGTACGTCACGCCTTTGTGTCTACCTTGTCCATGCACCACATGTACGATTTTAGAGCCACTGATCGACAGAAGTCCCAACCAGCAATGTTCTACAGGCGCCAGGTACTATCCTGCTTCCAGGTGTTCCGCTGTTACGCCAGTTTAACAAATCCCCGGGGGTTGTTGCTCAAGTCTGTTAGCGAAGGTTCCCGCCAAACAGGAAGGAACAAAGGTATGTATCATGCGAATAGGAGACATCCACTCACTGACGACGCGCAGCGAGACAACCTGTCTCAAGGGCGGGTCCGAGTTGACGAGGCACTCGTAGAGGCCGGCGTCCCGAAGCTGGGCGTCGCGTATCTGCAGCGCCCAGTTGTTGGAGAACTGCATGTGCACCGTCTGGAAGCGCTCGTCGGACGTGTACCGCGTCAGCCCCACGGTCAACAGGTGGAAGTCACGCAGCCGGATCCACGACACCTGCGGAGGGACACAGCAGGGCACTCAGGAAGAGGGGATGAATTTTTCCTCCGAAGGGCAGAAGAGGAAGGAGGGAGGAGGGGGAGGAGGATGCTCCTGCAGGCCAGCAAACACCTATTTTAGGATAGCTTTGATGTAATCGCCACCTTGACCACCACCTCGACATAATCTCAATGGCACAATGCTTCTGGCAAAGCCAACGACGCTGGTCGCGTTCCAAAGCAGGTTCAGTTTATCACTGCTACGAACTTTTTAGTCACTTCATGTGTGAGCTAACTAAAGAATCAAACTGGTTACCCTCTACGTACGCAGGATGCGCTACAGCGATAGCTGTGGAAATTACTTTCAACTCCCGCTCTTCCGATGCGGTTCGTAGCGCTGTCTGTACAATCGTCATAGATGCAGCAAGCAGCACTCCTTCAATCAGTCTCGGACACACGTGTATAGCGACGTTACCTAATTTTTTTTCGGGATTAGAAACGCATTTCTCCCAGTTGTTCCGATCGCCTAAGGCCGCATAACCCTACAGTTGCCGAGCATTACAGCGTTTTTCCGCCCCAGAGTGAAATTCGCGTCGCATTCCACGAGCGATATAAATTTTCTCGCCCTCAAACCATTCTACACCGACAACCGATGGCAGCATTTATTGCAGCCATGCTAATGGGCGCGGTTCATGTGTACAATTGCCGCTTACACACACTTCGAAACCTCTCAGCGCTGACCGGGTGTTCTGACGCGTCAGGCAAGGTAGCGTGCTATCGGGGAGGACATAAGACACCAGGATGCATAAGCCGCACCTGAAGACTATAACTTATTATTAATCGCTCACTCGTTGTAAAGAGAAAAGTCGGACTCGCGGCAATTACTGTGTGATAGCGCAATCAGATTACCGCAGAAATATCTCGCACTTATACTCCAAAGTGGCTTTTCTCATGTCCTAGAGACTTTTGTGTTGTCCCCAATAGCACATGACGTTATTCTTGCTTTTCCCTCTAGCTCACTATCAGGCCTGGTAATAAAAATAAGCTTAGTGGGCAGATTCAGACGACGTCACATGGTCACGTGCCCCCTCTTTCATTGTCATTGTCATTGACCTCTCTTTCAATTTCATTGTCACCTGCTCATTGCCAGTGGCCACGGAAGCCAGGCTGTGATAACATAACAAGGTCACGTACCTCTTTCAACGAATCAGGATCATCCGCTAGAGCAGGTTGTGATGACATTACTAGGTTACATGACCTCTCTAGAACAAGCAGCGAATTTCACGACACCGGACATCGGCGTGGTTCTGGTGTGACAACTCTAAAGTGAAAGCTTTAAAGTGGTTTCGAAAGTAACTCGGAACGCAGAAAAAGTAATTTTCATTGATATTCGAAACAAAACATCACTTTTTGAGCTCCTAGAATCTTTTTTTTTTAAGAAAGGAATTGAAGAAGTAACTGTCTCGCATATCCGGTGGACAGCCAAACCGCTCCGTAAGGGAATGGATAAAGAAGGAGGTGAAAGAAGAAAGGAAGAAAGAGGTGCCGTAGTGTAGGGCTCCGTAACAATTTCGACCACCTGGAGATCTTTAACGTGCGCTGACATCACACAGCACTGGGGCGACTTTTGCGCTTCGCCTCCATCGAAACGCGGCCGTCGCGGTCGGGTTCGAACCCGGCTACTCCGTCTCAGTAGACGGGCGCCTTAACCACTTGAGCCACCGCGGCGGGTCTCCTAGAAGGGACAACCCTGAAATCAGGGCTAGTTCCTTACGGCGGCCTTGCCATAATAGCATGACCAGATGCTCCGGATTCATTTCCATACTTTTAATGCGTACACGGGCACTTGTTCCTCTTCTTCTGGTAATAATTCCGTATTTTGCTGCGACAGCTAGAGCTTATTCGTGGGGTGGCTCAGCGGTTATGGCAGTCGGTTGCAGACCCGAAAGACGCGTGTTCGATCTCGGCCGCGGCGGTCGCATTTTCGATGGAGGCGAAATTCTAAAAGCCCGTGTACAGTACGTTGTCAGTGCAGGTTAAAGAACCAAGGTAGTCGAAATTTCTGCAGCCCTTCACTATGGTGTCCCTCACAGCCTGAGTCGCTTTGGACGTTAAACCGCCATAAACCAGATCTTATTCGTGGCGGGAATGCGACTGCAGCAGCACTATGACAAAGGACACAGACCCCACACCCTGCCCTCATTTACTAAATAAATAGTACAACTGGCACAGGCATTTCGGAACACCCCAGTTGTCCCTCAAGTTCGCACTGCTTCTAGAGTAAACGTCGGGTAAAATTTCATTTTCCTTATTTATGGAAAGTGTTGTTCAGGAACTGAACTGCCTTGTTTTGGATTTGAACCGCTCAATTCCAGCCGTTACCGACACAAGCGCTAATTCCAAGTGAAGAGGTTGCGTTCATTCTTCAACATTTATTGAGTGCTGATGCGACGCAGCTTAGTGCCGCGGTAATCTTTCTTATGTTTGATATTTAAACACTTTTCGTTGTCAGTTGCTACCTGCGCACCTCCTTCTCATTTTCTCCTTCACCGCGTGGGGCGAGCTGCTTTCCTTATCTTTTATATCAGCTTTAAATTTTTCATCAAAAAATGCGATCACGCGTGGCTGACCGTAGGACGTTCGGGATTCGTGTCAACTATGTAATATCCTCATCCGGGAACTGCGAAGCCATATCTAAAAAAAGAGGGGGCCGAAAACTGAGGCCGATCTCATCCCCACTACTACCAAATCTGTCTTGTTACACAAACAAAGCGACCACAATCGCTTTGTTTGCGTCGTGGGCTCAAGGTCGTCCACATAATTGGGGGGGGGGGGGGGGGGGGGGACACTTAAACACTGCCTCAAAGGAATGACACGATATCGCTAACGGCTTCCTTCAGCGGCCTGGGGCCCTGTTTGCGTATTACTTCGCCAACATGGACGCTGTAGGACACGACACACAAAGCCTGCCATTATTCAAGTCTAACGAAGGTGAATCGGTGGCCTAGGGACAGCGTCGCTTACTGGGGTACAAGGGATAGGGTTCGATTCTCCTCTTACTCCGGTTATCTTTTAAACCCAATGAATTTATTTTACATCCTTGGAACCTCTCATAGTGATGTTTTAGTAATGTTGCGACCTTAGATTCTCGATTTATGTGATGTTTTCCTAAACATCTTTCAAATCCAAAGCTCCACGTGTGACGTCACTACCCTTCCGACCAACCCGCATTTTATAGCAACGGACGGCACCAGTTCTCGTTAACCACAGTTATCGGCTCAGGCTTGTTGTTTTACCTACTATGTCCCGGTACTTGTGGGTAGCGAAAATACAGAGGCCTAGCTATCGACCTGTTGTGCAAGCTTTGGATCTAGCGAATTGCCTATTTGGGGCGGCATTCCTCACTGTTTGCGTGATAACCATTTGTTTTTGCACAAGTACACCGCACCAAGGCCTCTAATAATGGGTAGCCTAATTGAGCACTGTGGTTATATCCCATCAGTTCGTATACGTTTCTCTGCATAAGTACAGTTCCCAAAACAAAACAACATTGAAAGAGGTACAAAGGTACACACACATACCTGCTCTGGTCTCGGTAACTAACAGTTAGTACGCATTAAATAGTACATCGACGTCTCGGACAGCCAATGGTCGGCGCATTACATATACCATTTCAGTATGCAGACAAAACTCAATACGTTGTTTCGGTTTGAGAGGAGGGAGTTTTTTTTTTGTTTGTTTGCTAGCGTATGGTCTGATTCACTACGCTCTCCGTAAACAAGTCGGGCAAATAACAAGGACGAGGACGGACGGAATTACTGCAATAGCGTTGACTGCCAACCATTAGGCGAAAACGAAATCAATAGTCTATTTAGTTATTGCTACTTATACACAAAGACAGCAGGCTCAACAGCACTGTGCTGCACTTCTAACTTCATGCACAAGATCGGAATATTTATTGGGTGCGTCTGGCAATTCGAGATCTCCAAAGTATGTAGTGACCGCATGGAAAGACGAGTTAGCTAAACATATCCCGTCCCTGCATCTACGGGCGAGCATGTAATGAGAAGGCGGTCGATTTCAGTTTAGTATATTTAGGCTAACGCTTAAAGTTATGGGAACAAAACTAGCACGCACAAATAATTTTTTTCTAAAAGAACCAGAAAAGCTAACTTCCTTTATGACTCAGTTATACCTATGATGGCATTATTTCGCTGGCTACAATCGTTTTTAGTAATTCCAGGTCAAAGCAAAGTGAACCTTTTTCTTTATTTGCATCTGAAGAAATTAATATTCACAATATCTAAAATTCTTTATCAAAATAAAATAAAAAACACTAGATGAGGAACCGCAGCGCTCACTGCATTTCGAACGGGGTGTCAATAAATGAACCGATGAATGCGAGGAAGGTGATGGCAGCGATATTGGTTACATCGAGTCAGCAAAGTTCCAGCACTCTATGGATAGATGATATCATCCTTCAAAATATTGTCTTTTTTTCCAATATTCCCCAAGGGAGTCACACTATCCTGAACATTAGATCATACTTCACTCGTTCTAATAATATAAAATATTGTTTTTCTACTGCAATTCAGGCCTGGAACTTAACTCCAGACACAAGCAGGTCTCAGTCATTGAACACATTCCACGTGATACTATGTTTGGATTTGTATTGTATTCAATGTATAATGTTTCAGCATACTTTGCCTTGCTGCATCTATATTGTATTATATGTAGTCTGTACGTCACCTTCTTGTGTTCAGTTCCTTGGTTTATACCCTGCCGTATTGGTGAGTGTTTCGTTTATCCATTTTTTTTACCTCACTCCTGCAAGAGTCCCGCTAACGACTGCAGTATATATAAAATCTAAGATATTCTGCAATTTTTTAAAACAGCGTTTTTAAATTAAAGGAGCCCTTTTTTGCGGCATAGTATTGTCACTGGTGTCGCGCATCACAATACGGATAAGAAGTGCCAACTGGCAAGCTGTTTAAGTCATACTCAATAATTAGCTTTTTAGCTATGACTGTTAGTCTCCTTTTAATTGACAGGCGTGTGGCCCACCGTAAGTAATATCGATATCAGCTTCTGGTTTGGTTTTATGGGGTTTAACGTCCCAAAGCGACTCAGGCTATGAGAGACGCCGTACAGGAGGGCTCCGGAAATTTCGACCACCTGGGATTCGTAGTAAGCATTGGTACTGCGTCCCAGCAAATTTGCCTATATCGGGCCAAAATGCATGCACTTTCGATAAGCTTGAAGGCAAAGCAATCCCTCCAATCCACGTAACTAATCGAAATAGGCATAATTTGAAGGGCTACAGAGCCGAAGATAACAGCGTTTTCGAAGTTCTAAGAACTCATCTGCATATTAATTACGGTGGGCTACATGTCTTTCAATAAATAAGGAGACCAACAGCAGTAGTTAAAAAGTTAGCTAATCAATATTAGTCAACCATCCTTCTGGTTAGCCCGCCTTAGCTGTATTCTGATGCGCTACGCCACTGACAATGTTGTGAGGCAAAAAGCGCTGTTTTAACTAAGAAAAAATTCTGCAAAACGCAGAACATCCAAGGTGAAACACCCGGTATATTGTTGTTCCTCAAGCCAGCGCTATGAGAGCGCAGTCAGAATTACAATCAGACATTATCAATCCTTAAGGAGCTACGAGAACGGTGGATATGCATAAATAGTCAAAAGATATAGTGCTACTTCTAGGCTGAGCTACGTGGAACCTCACAACACGCCAAGCAGGTAGCATATGGCTGTGAACCCAGGGCGGAGCTCATGTGTTCATTGCCTCCGCCGCACTTGGCAGCTATTTTGTTCTTTCTTCTGCCTTCATGTGCCTCACGCTGTAGATTAGCAATAGCCAGACGGGCGAGTTGGTGCTACATTGTAACCTAGCAGAGCGAGAAACGAAAACGGGCTGAAGCAGCAAAGTTAACCTGCGCAGCCTTATGTTCATCTACTCGCCTCTACATCACAATCCAGTGCAGCAAACATCACCTTCCTGTGCGGCATGGTCTCAGACACTATGCCCCGCGTTGAATTTCTTTCAGCTGACAGCATAGCAATGTCATTTCCTTTTAATCTTTTACAATGTACCCAGTGCGCGAATAAAGTATACGTATGTGCATTACCGCTCCATTCATGTTACAATCTTCTTTTAAGGCTCCCATGTATTCATGCGGTCATAAGCGTGCCATGTAGGGAAACTATCATGAGCCTGAATGCTTTATTTATGGCTTTATGCTGCTTAAATATAGCTCCCAGGAAACACATTCTTGTCGCTAAGGACGCAGATAAACATTTCGAGCCTTAGTTTTTAAAGCAACGTTCTTTTCTCTTCCAAACGAGCCAAATTAAAGGGACACTAAGGACACCACGAGCCAATTAATCTTCTCAGTAAAAATTGGTTATCTGGCTTTTTATGGCTCTTTATGGCTAGTCTGACGTTAAATAGGCAGCAAAGGACGGATTTATCCGAGAGGAAATTTCATTTAAAAATATACGCGCCAGCTTGTAAGTAAATGAATTCTAGCGCAATTGTGCTCGTAGAATTAAGTTAAAGAGATGGCAGAAGTTTCCGCATAGTCTGTAGCACAAGCTACGCAAGCAGACTAACGGCCAGACATATCGCACGTGACAGAAATGAAAAGAGATACATGTAGTGTAAAAATAAGACGGCCTGTTGGCCATTGACATGAGCCGTGCATGTACTACATACTGAAACTACAGCAGCACCCTTAGAGCTCCGTAGCCGCGTGTAGGGAGAGCTGCGCTCCTAAATTTAATAACATGAGGAGAAGCTGACAGAAAGGCAGCTAACTAATTGCTACTGACAGGCACTGGGCAGTACCCGTTCGGCTTGCTATGGACGTAAATTCAGGTTCAAGTTCACGAATTTCATGTACTCATAGCAATCAGTGTTTAAACGCTGAAGTGAAAGAAGCCTAAAAAACATGCAAAATACGAACCTCCACCACACCATACGACATGCAGGGTTAGTGCATAATCTATTTCGTGTTAGCATGTGCCCACACCCAATGGAAATGAATCAGAAAAAATAAATGCACACGCCATCACACAGCACAATGTGTTAGTCACCACAGAAAGCCAAGATCGCAATGAAGCCCAGGTTAAAAGCGGGAAACATAACCAAAACGAAAGAAACTTACAATTTGACGGCTCGCCTTCTGCAAGAGAAAAACAGAAAAGGAAAAAAAAAATAAACGAAAGAAATAAGAATCTGCGATGAGGTGCTTCGTTGAAGAAATGCACACAACACAGGGCTCGTACAACGCGAACACAAAAGTCGTGCAACTCATAAGAAAAGGTGAAAGGAAAGGGGTGTCGCTGTGTTTTGTAAGGGTAACAGCGTTACGCTCAAAACAGCAATAAAAAAAGGAGATAGCGACTGCGAACAGTACAATGGCAGAGTAAACTCGGTTTAGAGGGCGTCGTTGAAACGTTGCGAAAGATACACTGATTCAATTTCCAGCGCCGCCGGGAAAACTGTTCGGGCGAGGTTTCTAGCAGCCCCGGGATCCTGGAAGGTCGTGCGCACCGACTGCATTGAACAGATCATAGTGTGTGCAGTTCTTTCTTTCTTCCTTCCTTTCTTCCTTTCTTTCCTCAAAGCTGTACCGCCAACACTCGAGAGGCGTCGAAGGCACAAGGCGCTCCAGCCCGAGGCCGTCATCAGTGCTGTTAAATGCAGCCGGAACTCGGCTGTCACACTTAGATACGTTTGAATGCGGCGATATGGTAGTACTCGCCTACCTCCGACGACCACGTTGTCTAGTTTATTTCTAGACAAGTAGCGTTTCTTGCAACACAAAACACAATGATTAACTTCTCATGCAGATGAGTTGCGATACTGTATAGCATTGAAATATTGCCTCGTCCCCCTACGTGCCCCCTAGTGAGTTAAGCCTAACCACACTATACTATTATGAAGAGATTCGTCGTATAATTTACAACGCTTTCATCCTTTATTTATTCCCGTATTTTATTTCATTTATTCTGCTACGTACTCCTGTTGGGAGAGAAAAATAACGAAGGGTAATAATATAAAGCCCAAGTACAAAAGGGTTGATCTTATCAGCCCAAGTGTCCTTTGCAATGTATATATTCACATCAGAGCCTTTAAAAGTATAATTCCCCGTCATGCGGCCGGTTGATAAGGCATAGTAGCAATTTACAATGGCTTTTTCTGTTGTTGTTGTTGTTGTCGCGCAGGTGACCAGAAAAGAGGCGCTCATCATAGCTGCCAAGGCTACCACAATATTCACTAGCGGTTATTTGTATCTGCCTTTTCACCAACAAGGTCAAGGCCAACAGCAAGAAAGAAGGGTGCGGCAGGCTGTCTCTGAAGTCATTTCATGCTATGCATGATTTAGCACCGACATCGATCCCAATACACTGCACACTCGTTTATCAACTGTTAGAAGAGAATGTTTACGTGACAGATTGTACGGTTCCTAATGTACATGTTTCCTTGGCACTAGCCAAGAACAGGACCACTCATCTGAGGCTTTAGAAGGGACGGCATAGAACCTGAGCCTGGTGTAATTGTGCGGGCTGAGCTAATTAAGCTCAGCAAAGTTAAACAGACGGCCTTGCAGACCTCGCGTCTGAAAGGCAAGCTGCTCTAATAATGGTCGTTTACTGCAAACGCCTCGAAAGAAAGCGGTCGGTCGAAAGGGAAAGTCTCGGAGTCAGAATATCACTGCTACTAGCAGCGCCATACTTGCGCTTTTACTGTGAAGGGCCTTAGTAAATTACACGATACTTTATAGACATATTCATAATCAACGCACTCTTACTCATTGTTATTGCACGTCGACATGTTAATTATACATTACGATCACGTACATCGCTTTTCGGGAAACGAAGGGCATTTTTTTTTTTTTTGCGAATAGATCAAACAGTCAACCTTGAGGTGGATCTCCTCTTTCAATCCTGACACACCAAAGGCGTTATGCACCAAGGACAGCTGCAGTAGCTGACATGAAAGTCTCGCCCCATGCTTCTGTCTCATGTGACATGACCCTAGCTATTTCTAAGAATAGCACACACTGATACAGACACTGCAGAACGAGCGACGCTGCGCACGGCAACTGATTGCCCGGACAAGACACCGGACCTGGAAGCTGCTGCAAAAGAAGACAAAACGGGACATGGCGGGGGCGGGTCTCTTTTTTTCTCTCTCCTGTTACGATGATGAGGAGTACGCCGAGAAGAAAAGGAACGTGGAAGGCATTATGCGCCCTGAAGAGCACGGTAAAGACGTCAAGGTCCTTGGGAAGCCCTTGGGAGCTCCGCCAGCGGAAGAAGGCTTTGGCATGATAAACATCAGCCTAATTGTCAAGCGCGAGATGGGCTGTACGCTTTTGTCATGCGACACAATCACTTCCTCGCGTTGCTTCCTTCCACTCAAAGGGGAGCCAGTACAAAAGGATCCATCAGGAGTTAATTAATGTCCGCGTCGTCGGCAGTGCGCCCCGTAAGAGCGGGAGAGCGCACGGGGGGGGGGGGGGGGGGGGGGGGGTCGGGCTCTTCGTGGCAATGAGGGAAAAGCTGAGTGCGAGTACGGGGTCGCTGCGCGCTTAAGCCATCTCTGCTCAAGACCAGACAAAGAACCGACTGCAGACGCTGTTTACCAGACACTCCCGACAGCATTCGCGCTTCGCTGGGTTGAGACGTAACCGCCGGCTAACGAAGAACGCGTTTTACGCACGTAAAACAAGCGTTAAAAAAAATGAAAACAGTGGCACGCTGAGGTTTGTTGAGTTCTTTTATTGTGTTTTTTTTCCTCACGCTACGAAAACCACCATGCGCTGAGAAAAATCAAAAAGGCGGGCGGCGCATTTTTTCCCCCTTCCGACAGCGGTACACCTAGAAAACGGTATACCTCGAGATTGCAGCAGCCGTGTAGTACCTTGGTAAACAGCAGGTCCCGTATAAGTCAAGTTAGTTTAGTGCGTCTCGTTGTATTCATGTATAGCTTTGTTCCTAAACCCCGAACATTTGAAGTACTGAGGAGAGGCATTTACGCACTGACGTCTTCAAACTTTCAATTATCTTTCAAACAACATCATACAGGCAGGTATACCTCCTATAAAAAGTTTATTAGCACCAATTATTCTCATTTAATCCGCTTCCTATCGTTGTCTGACACCGGTATTTGAAGAAAAAAAAGAGGGTTTATTGAATCAAAGCGCACTTTGATTTGAAGCCTTTGTTTAGGCGGCGCTTGAAACGTTCGTGATTTAGAAACACTGCGTATGCATTTTGCACTCTACGCTCTGTAGAGTGTAAACGTGTTAGCCTTAGATATGGACCAGGCGTCTCTATTGGCAAATCTATATGGACCAGGCGTCTCTATTGGCAAATCCTGTTTTTAACTTAATTATGCTGTAGCAAGAGCTGCGCTAGCCTTGTCCTTTTGCTTCACGCGCCTTCGCCTCTTTCCCGAGTGGCTGACTCTGCACAGGCATGTGCTTTTACACTCTAAACAGGAAGGTGTAAAGAGAGAATAGGTGGTGATGGAAACATTTATTGCCAAGCAATGCAGAGGGGGGCAAACCCTTCCTCCCCTTACGAGGCACGAGGCAACCCTTAGGGGGTTGTCCTTAAAGGGCAAAGGACAGTCTTTGGAGGGCTATCCGCTACAAGACGTCGGTATTTATCCGGCGCTGGCCAGCAGCAGCGGAGCTGGCCAGGAGAGTCTCCCTGTATGACTCCGCCGTGGTTGGGGATAAAGGGTATGGGAAGGTAGGGGGTAAGCTGTCCTTGAGCGCCCTAGAGGATAGCTGACACTCTTTTTGCTCCCATATAGGAGTATCCGTGTTTAGAATGTATGGTGTCATCTGGATGCCAAGAATGTGCGTAGAGCGCCTTGGACAGGAAAGCAAATTAAAAAGCTGGACAGACAGACAAAAGGTGAAATAGGCGCCGGAAAGAAGGGGACAGGATGGAGACGAATGGAACAAAGCATGCACCACATAAATTACAGAGCATTTATTCCTAAAGAGTCACCATCTTTTTTATGTATATAAAAAAATGGCCGCGCTCTTGTGTCCACTAATATGCCTCTTCATCTAGCCCTTTCTAAGAACCCCGTTAAATGCTTTGACTTTTCCCTTGACATCTTTCATTCACCACTTCTCCCTCTGCCTATTTATTGTTCTACCTAGCAAGAGAGTTCCTATTACTGTACTACGTCAAGGCACGCACTTGTGTGAACAAACTAACTAACGTTTTTAAATCGCACGCCCTGTTCTATACTTTGAGGAAATCATGAAAGGTAAAATTTCCAGTCACGTCAACTAATGCTGGGAGTGACTACTGATAGGCGTTTTCGCTCCGCTTGTTACCTCTCCTCTGCTTCAGCCTTTGAAGAGTTGCCCGTAAATCCGCACCGGCATTCTACTGCATTTCTGCACCTGTGTTCTTATGTAAGGTTCAATAAACACATAAGCGCTACCAATAAAAAAAAGCCCACCCTTATCTAGAAGACGGAGTAGTTTTAAAGTGCGCGCTCCAGTCTCTACCCATACGCTCACTGAAGAGGCTTCCCTATGCGTTATTTCAGCTTATTTCGCTGAACTCTTGCATAGGCAAGCGCACCCATGTGCCATGTACACCCAGCCTCATTTAGAAAACGTAATAAAGCGGCAATAGTGCAGAACGCAAGCGCCATAAAGCAACAGAAAATGCATCCCATTTTACAACGCTCTTGGCTAGAGTTCGTATACATTCTAAAACTGACGAGGGCATGTCTCGAACGTAAATGGCTTTGGCGTCGAGACGGCGCGGCGGTGCAGCGGTGGATTATTATGCACTCTCGAAGCTGCAGCCAACTTAAGGCTTCAAGGAGCCATCTTTTTCCGAGTGCCCCATTAAGAAACTGAATGCGTAAGCCGACGTACGGAAACCGATTCCGGCATTTCGAGATTGCCTATTGCGGCGTTTCTAAAATTAGTTACATCCATTCAAGAAACGCTGAAGGACTGCTGCAATGATGCTGCAGAATTAGTGTCATAGGCTAGACAAAACTCCCATGGAATCACCCATATTACCTAAGCAGATATCAAAGAAAGCGTAGAATATGACGTTCCAAGATTAATACTGGGTAAGTAGCGTCCTTAAGACTTTTTATTAGTACTATTTATGTGTATTCGTATTTTTCATTGCGCTTACACCAATGTATTTTCATCTATACAACATAATACCTCCGAGGAAAAGCTAGGACCGGACAATTTTCTATTATGGGGTGTATTTCAGTTGAACTTCAATATACTTGGGACATTTCATGGCATACCGTGAATTTCTATACCATGCCAAGCGGAAACTTTTTTCCTTCGCTCTTTTGTCTTTCCAATGTTTTTTTTTCTTGTGCAGCTTTTTAGTTGAGCCGTTTTTTTTTGTGTACTGTTTTCACGAATGTTGTTTTGACCTGTGCTGTATTTTCGTGTCTACAATAGAATTATCATGTGCAAGGACATCGAGAAAAAATGGTGGATTCGCAGCATCTACATGACAAAAACAGTATCAATTGCGGTTCAGTGGAGAAAGCGAATGTGATTTATGCTACTGATAATTAACGGTCAATATGTATTACCAAGATTCAGATCACTGTCAATGTAAGTAAAAAATGCAGACTTGAGCGGTATAGGTCGCTAACAGAAACCAGTAACAGCGCCGCTTCCACTTCAACAGCTTCAGTAGGAAAGTAATTTTCGCGCTCTTGTCACATCTTTCACATCTAATTTGCCGCGTGCTTTCTTCACGGGTCGGAAGAAACATGAAAAACTGAGCTTCCTTTCTACAGCTTAGGCAACATTGGGTATTGTTTGTCGATTCCCAATATCCTGCCTAAAGTTTTTCGCGTTTCACTCCAGTGAGTGAAAAATTAAATAAATTGCATTAGCCATTTACTTTTAGAATGAAAATTCGGAAACGTGTCTCTTTCCTCAGGGCTAATGCCATCAAGGTAGTTTCAATCACATTTCCCGAACCAAAGGGAATTTTCTTCCCACCGCTGGCTCACATTATTTTGTACGACACCTCCTATGTTGCTTGAAACTATTCCTCGATTTGTTCAGTTCTAACTTGATATTACCAAATGCACAGATGGGGAAGCGGCTGGGCCAAGAAAGCACGGCCATTCATGTCATTATCTGGCAAGGCCACCAAAGCAAACCCCTTTCTACCGACACTATGTCTCATTATCGCGAAGTGCACACTTCAGGCAATTTTCGAGATTGGGTTAAACCCGGTGTACATTGTGACTTGGGCGTGGATCTAAATAATCTTGTTATCTTTATAAACACCAATCATAATACTGGACAGTCAGGGCAACTAGGCTAAAGAAAGTGAGAAAAGAAACTCCGGCAGTGTTACAGCACGCGTTTCCTTCAGCCCTGCTTCCTGCGCCGCAGAAAATGGCCCACGTTGTAACCATCCGCCTTTTTCCTGACTAAAATAGTCACTAAAACACGTTCCGCCAATTTGGCGCGTAGCCACAGTTCAGCCCGCTCGATATTTTCCTCCGCGCTTTTTTTTTGTCTTTATTTACATTTGCTTGTTTCCTTTCGGTTTAGAAGAGGCCGGCTTGCTTCTTTTCGGTCCCGCACTGCGGCCACAATTAGGCGTCATTAGACGTCCGAGGAAACGGTGCTGAATTTTTACTTGCTCTCCACAGCATCTCTTCGTTTCTCTCCATTCTTTTCGTTCATTTTTTATCTTTTTTTTTCGTTGCTGGTCCAGCTCGAGCAAGCGCGAGGCAGATGCGAGCACAGCCCTCTGATTGAAACTCGGAGGGTGCGTCGTTAAGGTAGCCCGGGCAAATGGAAGCCCATGCGAACTTTTGCCTTATTTGTTGTGGCGTCTTTCTCTTCTTTTATTTCTCTCTTCTTGCTTTGTTCACGGAGTTGTTCGGGATGAAGTCACTAGGCGGCGTGTCACGCGCCATGGTACAGCGCGGAATTCGACGCACGCAGCTGGCACGTGGTGCATCAGCCCGGAAGTCTCTATTCCTTCTATGTAATTAGGCTTGAGCATTAGGCGAACTTTCAGCCTGGAAAAAGGTGTGCGAACTCGTCAGCGCGCAAAACAAGTTAAACAACCGGGCTCTGCAAAGGTCAGGTCTTGATGAATGACCGAAAGAAACGAATATAATTTGCCTGAGCGACATCTTCGTCAAGGACAATATACAGTGAACTGAATATGAGTGAGAGCTAAATGACTGTGCGTGAAAGTGTGAGCGAGTGAGTATCAGTCCTAGTGAGTAAGTGAGTGTTAGTGAGTGAGTGAGTGAGTGAGTGAGTGAGTGAGTGAGTGAGTGAGTGAGTGAGTGAGTGAGTGAGTGAGTGAGTGAGTCAGTGAGTGAGTCAGTGAGTGAGTGAGTGAGTGAGAGAGTGAGAGAGTGAGTGAGTGAGTGAGTGAGTAGTGCTAGTGAGTGAGTAAGTAGTGCTAGTGAGTGAGTGAGTGAGTGCTAGCGAGTAAGTGAGTGAGTGGAGTGAGTGAGTGAGTGGAGCGATTAAGTGAGTGAGTTGAGCGAGTTAGTGAGTGCTAGTGAGTAAGTGAGTGAATGAGTGAGTGAGTGAGTGAGTGAGTGAGTGAGTGAGTGAGTGGAGTGAGAGAGTGGAGCGAGTAAGTGAGGGAGTGAGCGAGTGAGTGAGTGAGTGAGTGAGTGAGTGAGTGAGTGAGTGAGTGAGTGAGTGAGCGAGCGAGCGAGTGAGTGAGTGAGTGAGTGAGTGAGTGAGTGAGTGAGTGAGCGAGCGAGCGAGCGAGCGAGTGAGTGAGTGAGTGAGTGAGTGAGTGAGTGAGTGAGTGAGTGAGTGAGTGAGTGAGTGAGTGAGTGAGTGAGTGAGTGAGTGAGTGAGTGAGTGAGTGAGTGAGTGAGTGAGTGAGAGCGCGCATTCGTTACGAAAAGTGCTGCGACAGTAGTTATATACAGAAGAACGGCGCTGCATGACAATGAACACATACAAACACAAATGCGCAACACAAATCAGTGCATCCGTGGTCTTTGCTGGCTGCCACAGTGGCCAAAAAGCGGGATAGGGGAAAAGCTGGAATTTGGTCGTGTTGGTATGCAATCATTGTAGGGGAATCGTGCAACAGTGGCGAGGCATAGACGGCGGGACAGCGCTTGTTTTGTCTGGGTCTCGCCGCTGTTGCGCTCTTCCCCTACAGTGCCGGACAGGGGAGCTTCGCATTCCACTCAGGATTAAGGAGCGAGATAACCAGAACGCCGCTGCGGTAGTTAACAGGTTGCGCAAGTTTCTGTGTGCTCTTTTGTAGTGCATTGCGCTAACCATGACAGTACAACTGCCGATAAAATGAGAGTCTCCTGTCCTTTGCAACAAAGGTCGTTTTAGATTGCGCAGTTCTAGCCGAGGCGCATGATGCACATTTTTGTTGTTCGCTAAAACAAGGGAGTTTTATTCCCCCTGATATTTTATTCTAACTCCTGTGAGATATTGACTAAATTGTTAGTCAGGAGAATAATATACATAAGCACCACGACATGCAAGCAGCCAAATTCTCACACTCATTGTAGTTAGCTAGGCTAAAGCGAAAAGTGCACGTTGGCGGTGCGTCAGCCTCCACGATTCTGCTACGAAGAAAAGCAAAGATAAGAGAGCTAACAAAAGCGTAAACGTAACCGGGAGAGGTTATCGTAGTTCCCTGCCCTCCTCGCATGCCGCGTCTCGCTTCAGAGGCCGTTCCTTTGATAGCCAGGCAAATACGCACAGAGAGGCTTAGCCAGCCCCGAATAAAACCTCCACCCCACATGTCGCCCACTTTTATCCTCACAATAAAGCAGGACAGAACAGACGCGAGCGCCGCGGTGAGCGTCGAGACCCACAAAGGGAACACCAGGTACAGGCGGAATAACGCAAGCCGAAATAAAACGAGGTTGTTCGCTGCTTCCACAAGCGAACAGCGGCAGTAAATAGGCGCAGTAGCAACAAACGTTCGGCCTAACAGCGACTCATCAGTATTCCTCCGTCGTATGCAGGCCCAAAGAGAGCACGCAGTCGGCACAGTTTCGCCGTTTTTTGTTTTTGTTTCGTTCTGGTAGTTTTTCTTGAAACATTTCTGAAGGCGTTTCTCTACCCTTTCATCTGATCCGGGACGTTTTTAGTCTTCCCGCAGACCTTGTTTGCACGTTCCCTAGGCGCCCCCCTAATTCTTTCGTTATTATTTTTTTCCCCGTCGTCCTCTAGGATCTCCGACGCAGCGAGCTAAGCATGTGTGCGTTGCTTCCACAGCACCGCTTTGAAGTGCGCGCAGCGCAGATCCCGCATGCCTCAACTACTTGCGCCTTACTTGCTTTTGTTCCACCCTGTCACGTCGGAAAGCGGCTCCGACTATGCGAAGCTCCAGAAGCGGTGGCTTCGCACCGGCGAAGCGAAGGGCTCCATCATTTGCTCGAATATTTCGGGGACTGGGGCGCTTCCGCTCTTCCGGAGCCAACGCGGTAAAGGTCTTGGCTGGGCTTGGCTAGACTCGGCTTCTATCTCGGCTTACGCGTCGCGCCGCGGCTATATATCCGCGAATCCAAATGAGAACGGGCGGCGAAAAGATCCATGAATAATGTATGCACGCGCCTGCAGCCACTGCTCGCTCATTTGTTTTTGCCACTTTTTTTTCAGACGACCCTGCAGACGACATTACCAAGGACGCCGACGCCATCTTGTTTCCAAGCCTTTTCCCCCTCGCATGCGAGTCGCGTTGGTCAAGCGAGTAAATAAGAGATCGGTCGGGAAACGAGGCGGTGGGCAGGATAGGGGATCGCACGCGCATACGAAACACTGCGGTTAAGTATTGCAGGACGCATATTCTCATAGGAGCGCCATATTGTTAACGCTTTGTTTTAAAAGAGGCCGAAAACGAAATGGGCAGGGAACGACCTACAAGCGAGTCTCGTCGACTTGCAGTGCTGTAAGCTCGGTGAGCTGACTTTGCTTTGTATTTTTCTTTTTTGC
Organism: Amblyomma mixtum; assembly: GCF_055824585.1. Classification (NCBI taxonomy): domain Eukaryota; kingdom Metazoa; phylum Arthropoda; class Arachnida; order Ixodida; family Ixodidae; genus Amblyomma; species Amblyomma mixtum. Next base: position 96,224,989 of record NC_143016.1, read on the forward strand.
TTTCTTGATTGCTGCGGGGTCGGGGAGAGTAGCTGCAACGCCTGTTTATAAAATAAACAACGCTGAAAGCTAGCGCTTCAAGTTTGTACGTACATCGCCCTCTTTCTTTGTTGTTCTCGCTGTTGTGGTCAGGAATACCGATCACCTGTCTACTGACGCGCTACATGTGCTTCTAATAATGAGTACCTATCCATCAGTACCTTTGGTCTTAATGTGTACTAAGTGCAAGAACAAGAATAATGATCCCTCTCTGGTCTGCTTTGCACATCTAGTTACAGAGTATACCGGGCGTATTATGTATATTTATCCCTACAAAGAGCGCATTCTGAACGTGCACAACCGCTGCATTGAATACGAAGTAGCTCTTACGCAGACAGGCAAAAGCGTCACAAAATAAACGCGGCCAGAATCAACACAAAGCCAGTAGCTCCCTTAATTTAACGAGCAGCAATTACCTTAACCTACGACGCTACGGATATTTTGTCCTGACAAGGAAGGAACGAAATGATAGTTAATATTAATGGCAACAAGAGATTACCTTGGGAGGAGTAAGAGTGCACCAATGGCAGCAGTGCATATTTCCTTCTTTCTCTATGACGTTTAGATATTATAGCATGTAAGTGCCTCTAAATCCCCCAGCAAGCATATCCGATAGCACCAGCCCTTTTTTCTATGTTTATCTAAGAGCGTCCCTTCAAGTAATCTCTCCCCACAAAATCTTATTTACCACGGTACTCCAAAAGTTCTTCGTAATTCAGGGCATTCATGAGCCGAAATAAACATCGAATTAGTAGGAAAACGCAAGCCATCAAAATAAATGTATTTTTTTTAAACCAAGAAAGACGGCACAGCGGTGCACACCGTATAATAATAAAATTATAAAATAATATAATAATACTAAGATATAATAATAAAATGATAATAATAAAATAATAATAAAATTACGCAACAAACGTAAAGCAGTTTCCGCATTTAGGAAAAGCCTTGGGCACGGTTCTTACACCGTGGTCTTGGGCTATCCAAGACATACGAGAGGAAAAAGAAGACAGGAAATTGAATACTGAATACTGTAGGCGCACCTAGCAAAGTAAAAGCTTAATGTACCGAACGGCGCGAACACAGACATGGCGCTGGTTAAGCATCCCCTGTCGCGCTGTTCGATACAGGATGCTTAACCAACTAGCCTGAACACAGACATGCGCGCTGGTTAAGCATCCTGTATCGCGCTGTTCAGTACAGGATGTTTAGCCAACTAGACCGCCTGAACGTTCTAAACGCTTAACAACTTATACCCGTATCGTGGACACGCTAAAGCGGCCAGAAAAGCATAAAGTCCATTTTCAGGGCTCATGCAAATCAGATAATGGGTTGGCTCCTACAAGCTTTTAAGCGTCCTGTCCGCCGAGCTTAGCCGTCAGGAAGCTCTCCCTTAAGGAAGCTTTCCAGTACGTAAGCAGGCACCCTTCAGCGGCTTCGTGCGACAGAGACAAGCGTAACTGCTCTTCCGATGCAAACAAATGGCGGCGTCTAGGTGACAGGGGCACCGGGTCTTGAGACCAGGGAAGCCACGAGAGCGCGGGGAGCCCAAGTGACGGACACGTGCCGTACGGCGCCTGGCGTCGGCAGAAGAGGGAGAGGGGGAGGCGGCAGAGGAAAGGTCCTCTTAATTAACCCAAGCGGCCAAATTGACTCGCCGGGTGATCAGCGGGTTCGAACGCGCGGACCATTAAGCCTGTCTTCCACTGCTGCTCCGTGGCTCTGACCGAGGAACCCCTCTCCCCTCTTCGCGAAGCGTCCCCCTTTCCGACTGGTCGTCCCCAGGCGCAGCCTAGTTCCCTCTTTTTCCAGGGAACAGAAGCTCCAAACCATTAGCCGACGAAGTGGCGTAGCGGTAGCAAGGTATTAATGAGGGGGCACAACGGGAGGAATTAAGAACACCCTTTTTTAGTTTGTTTCTTTAATGTCACGGTAGCTAAACCGGGTTTATATTAGAAGCCCTTAGTTAGAAGAAATTGTGACTGAATAAGAATACACACGGCTGGAAATTCTTCTAAATCAATGCGCGAAGCTAATATACAGGGCTTATTTTAATACTTTGCCCATCAATCTGTCACCTTACCAATGCGTAAGTGTAATTTACTGCAGAATACATATAGTCGAATACAACTCAAGAACGAAGCGCCTTTTCTTTGTCAAAGCACCCCCCCCCCCCCCTTTTCCAGCCAATGGCGTGGGCCCATTCTCAGGAGCCTGCTATGGTGACAATTCAGGCAGTGGCAGATGAATGTAAATAGTCCCCTCCATTGTCACGCCGCTCCTCGAATTTTCACGCTAGCAGGTTCATGAGAATCGGCTGACGCCATTGGCTGGAAGTGGGTTCTTTGCGGGTGTTGAGGACGAGGTTCGGGGTCGCGGCTCGACGGATCCACGGTCAGCACGACGCCTGTTCCCACCTCCAGGCCAAGGACAGGAATGCCGCTGAGCGACGGAGTTAGAAGGTGGCGAAAGAAGACTTGAATTTATTTACATATTTACAACAGTCAGGAACAGAAAATGTGTCTGTGACTACATATTTACAAGAGTCCGGAACAGGAAGTGTGTCTGCTGCGACCGCATTCGTCGCCGAGTTTTATACGATCCTTCTTCCCTAGGATGATGACGTCAACTCCAGGCTAGGAGTGGCCGGAAACTTTCACTTGCGCGCACACACTTCCACCCCCGCACTTGTGGACACGTCACGCGTTGAGCCGGGGAGACAAGGATGCCTTCGAGGTAAAGTTGATTCCGGGATGTAAGGTTCTCGGACGCGCCGAAGGTTCCCCTGGACCGCCGACACCTGTCCGTCAGAAGACATTAGTCACGAAGGGTCGGAATGCGAGACCGTCAAAAGGGCGAAAGTGGGCCTTTGTCCTTTCGGGATGTTCTTGAAGGTTGCGGAAGACCCCCGCCAGCCCGCTGCGATGCTCGATACGCAGAAGAGCCACCAAAGACGACGGCCCTTGACATCCGCCATAGTCGCTTGTGTCCTCTTGTTCCTGTGGGGTCCCGCACTGAGACACAGCAACGTACATTGCCCTTGCCTCTAAGGTCCATTCGGCACGCCTTGAGGCAAACACGTCGTTGGGTAGACAGGGGTTTCTCGGAACCATCCAGGAGAAACGTGGGTGCTGACTTCTTGCTAACGCCGATCTTAACACGGGAAAAAGCCGCTTCACTCTAGAGTTATATCCGACTATAGTTAAAATTTCGGCATATATTTGGGACAGACAAATTTCCATGTGGGGTTCGCGGCAGCACCGCGGTATACGAACACAGTAGCTTCCGCGAACAAGGCGAATGCTCTACCACAAGAACCGGTTGCAAAGGTTCGCCATCTTATTTCCCGCGCAAGAAGTGAGTCGATGGAGTAAGGTATAACTAACGCCGCGGTAAATGTCTTCGGACATCGACCTGGTGGGGTCTTTTTAAAGCGTTTCTCCCCAAAAGTTCATGTAAACGGTGGTCAGCGTCGTGGAGACGGGGGAGGTAACCCTTACGCGTATTCGAAGACTGGCACGCTCCTGTTGCTGCCTGCGAGTCGGATGCTCCGGCACAAAGCCATATCTTTGTAAACAGATGCCCAATACATGTATCTATAGTCAGTACTTACTTTAAGCAATAAATTTTAAAAAACGGAGGAAGTGCACAAATATAGGCCAATAAACAGCCTCTCTCAATTCGAACAAGCGATGAGCTTCCTAACATGCACCGTATATACAGTCGAGCCCACTTATAACAGCCGCAGATATAACGAACGCTCGCTTAGTACGAACGAGGGCGGTGCTACCGTCAAAATATATATTGGGGCAATGGCACAGTGTCTCACATAGAACGAACTGTTGTGGCCTCAACACTCGGTTAGAGCGAACGCGAAGCTGTCGGGCCCCCGTAGTTGACCGAGCCGGCGGTGTTTGGCGCGGTTTCGCTCGACTGCGAACCCGCGGCAGGCGAATTTCGCGCACTCTGTGTTCCCCTGACACGACGCGAACACAGAGCGCACGAAACGTCCCCCGGCGCTCATTTGCGGGTAAAATAAAGTAAAGATGGAGATGTTGAAAGCGGCATGGATTGAACTCACCGCGGAGTGCATAGCAAATTGCTTCCGCAAGGCGGGTTTTATGGGCCCAGGCACCGAGGACGCCATAGATCACCCACCGGAAGGCCGGTCGCACCGAGGACTTGTGGCAACGCGTTGTTGAGACGCAGCTGGCCGGACCTGAAGTTGCTTGGGACGATTTCGTTTCTGCTGATGACGACGCCGACATTGCGGAGCCATGCACTGACGAAGCTATTGTGCGTGAAGTGCGAGCCCTTCCTGACTGCCCAGAGACCGACGAGGACGATGACGAGGATGCTGCTCTACCGCCGGTTGCTGTGAACGCTTCAACCGCGGTCGGTTACATCGCGTCGCTTAAGGAACTCGTGTGCAGCAGAGGCCTTGGCGATAAACATATTACCGCGCTGGAAAAATTAGAAACGGCAGTGATGCGATCAGCTTTGAAGAAGCAGACATGCATCACAGACTTTTTTCAAAAATAAAGTTAACTTTCGTCTCGCTTGCTCTTTTTGCCTGTATTATAGGTGGTCCACTTACTACGAACTTTGGGTACAACGAACAAATGCCGCGTGACGATCAAGTTCGTTATAAGTGGGCTCAACTGTAGACGGCACAGGTAGAGACAAATTCCCCACTAGTCGTCAAGTTGAGTCGTCGTGTCGTGCTTCCGATGCGGAAATATCTAGGACGACGAATCCACGTCAGCACGCGTCCTGTCAGACGCGATCTTGGAAGGCGCAGGGCAGAGAACCCTAATTGAGAGTGTGCGTTCAATATACGGCTCACCAATTTTTTAGTGACAGCACTGGAACATCGACCAGGACATAGAGTTTCTTACTATTACCTAGAGGGAAAGCTGGCAACCCGTCTATGGGAGTTTGTATGGAGACCCCTCGAGACCACTTCAGCCACCATGGGCGCTCAAAGCATCATGGGGCGGTGAGCTACCGACTGCAGAACTTCAACTTTTGGCCAAAAAATAATGCAAAAATAAACGCTATTCGATAATCAAGAATGTCCTACCATTCAATATCCTGTCTGTAAATTGCAACAAACGAGCAGAAAAGCATGTAAATGCAAAGTTTGCCCAAAATAAGAGATGACTAGCTCTCCTATTGGCCAAGTAATGAACAGTACAAAAACTAATATTTCGTAATTAACAGGCGCACTTTTAAAAGTAAATATGTTGTCAAAAAAATGTTGTCGCTTAAACACTTTAAGAGGTTTTTAATGGCATTTCAGAAAAGTGAAACCTTTTATTGACATCGTGTGCTGTTGCGTTTTTATTACTATGGCTTTTGCACATGCGTTCGCGCGAAAGTCGTCTGCGCACACACGAACAACGTTTTCGGAATGAAACGTCTTAGTGCTTGGTTTGTTCGTGCGGTGTCGCCAGGAAATTCGCCCGGCCGGCGAACAGCGCCAACAGGGTCCACGAACGCTGTTTGTTTGTTGTTCCGGTTCCCGGAAGCTGTCATACCGAGGGAACATCCCAGCAACCTGTCTCGTTTCACTGCTGTTCGTGCAGTGTGACAAGAAGTTGTGGGACGAGTTGGTTGGGCGACTTGTTGACGGCTCGTTTGCGAACATGTTTGGTTCATGTCGTTGTTGTGTTCCCGCAGTGTGACTCGTTCCACTCCGCGTTCCCGAAAAACTACGACTGTCCCGCAACAAGTAGCTCACCGCCCCATGATGCTTTGAGCGTCCATGGTGGCTGAAGTGCAGCGCCGCCAGCTTTCCCTCTAGGTAATAGTAAGAAACTCTATGGACCAGGAGGTCGTTCAGCGTCCCATCGCGAGCAGACGAACAGCGGGGGGGCTCTGTCACGTCAGCGGAACAGCCGAGCAGACGACGCTGCGAACTGCCAAGCTGTCTGTGCGCATGCGCCTAATATCTACCGATTCGCCACTGCAGTCCTGCGCGTGGGTCAGGTGACATTGCTCCCGCAACACTGCTAAAAAATTGGAGAACGTACAGTTGCTGATAGCGGAATTCAGTTGCTGCCGGCACTTCCCATTACCACAACAAGGAAATGCTCAAGTTAGCGACTTCCTGTTTCACAAGTCGTTCTATCAGTACTGTGCCAATACTTTTTGAGGGAAGCCGTCGCAGATTTCGAAATACCGCCTGCTCAAATATGGCGAAACCGGTTTAGACTCCGCGCTACAGCGAGGGTGGTGAACCTATTTTTTTTTTGTCTTTATACATTGTCTCTATTTCAAAGTGTACGTACAAAACAAGAATAATAAATAGACAAGAAAAAAGTGAGGCTCTTAGCCCCGGACGTCGAGGTAATGCGCAAAAGAAAAAAAAACATTATGAATTGGATCTCGCCTTGAGGGTTTTTAGAAGGAAGCAATAGTTCACGGTGATTCAATGGAGGGAGATATACGACTTCGCTCTTTTTTTCGAGCGCGGATCCACACTGTCCATTAAGCACTATTTGCTTAGCCTTGTTCCTTTTAGGATCCTTTACATGTCCTCTGTAAAGAATTCAAATAACACCACCGCAGAAGGGAAACCGCAAAAGGGTGCGTAAAGGCAACGGGGAGTGATAAATAGGTAAAAACAGGGCAAGTCGAGTGAAAAACGAGATTCCCAGCGTACCCCGGCTACCCTTCTCATGACGGGAACGCACATTTTGCCCTTAGAGCGTAAACGACCTTTATCAAGTAAAGGGTAAAACCGTAGCCGCATACGAGGCGAATAAGGGCAGTAATAATGAAAGAAAAAAAGAAGGTACGCGGCTTTCGGAGAAAATTTTAAATTCCCCGAGAAGCGAGCCTACCGCGGCAAATCCAAAGCGCGGAGAATTCCAGATCGCCTTTTAACGAGCGCGACTGCGATTCGGGGAAAGGGCCGTGGGCCGACCTCCCGTAAGACGACGGGGAGGCTGAGAAGGCTTGTGGGGACGGAGGCAAACAAAAAAAGAGATAACAGGAAAATGAGAATTCAACCGAAACGCATACTTCTCTTGTGCACATATATATGCAACGCTAAAGCCTTGCCCATTGAGGCTGCGCGGGCGAGGACTGTAGCGATTCGAGCAATTGCGCGTGAAACATTTGTTCTCTCAATCCTCCTGTATAATTTCACTTTATTTTCTCTGGATGTTTACGTTCTATTGTGTTTTGTTTTATGTGTGTTGAGATGGGCGCATCCGTGGTGTGTTGGACCCGTTTGTGCCTGCCTGCAGGCGTGCGTGCGTGCGTGCGTGCGGGCGTGCGTGCGTGCGTGCGTGCGGGCGGGCGTGCGGGCGTGCGTGCAGGCGAGCGGACGGGCGGGCGTGCGGACGGGCGGGCGGGCGGGCGGGCGTGCGTGTATGTGTGTGTGTCTGGGGTGCCGGGTGTTCTATCGGAATGAAACGAGTAACCAATGAAACGCAGAGCAGAAAATGGCTCTCTAGCTCTTAGCATAGCGGAGATTTGACAGAGCAGACGTATAACAGTTTACCGGACGCCTCCTGTGCATGCGCAGTTGCATGGGTGGGGCCAGGCGAAGTCACTGCGAAGTGCGTAGCCTGCGGCCGGTAAATCGGCATATATCTAGGCTAGTACGTCTCCGTCAAAGGCAAAGTATAGAACAAGCTAGCTGCTGTAAACATTACCGCAAGAAAACGCAAAAATGTGGTATTTTAAGGCCTAAATAACACGATGGCGGGGTTACCGCATGAGAGGTAGCGCTTCATGCAACATCCCTACGTACAGCCACGCCATACCATACGGACAATGGCACTGCGCCTGTCCTCTTTTAGCCTTTCGATTCACCAAGCTGAATTTGTAACACGACAGCGTATTTCGGTGTGCACAGCCGTGCACAGCCTAGTAAACTGGGCACCCACAGCACCGCGCTTGTAGACGACCGCGTCGATAGCGACTCCACACAGCCGGCGAAGCAAGTGCGAGCGCGGAAACATCTGCACTCCTGTAGAACAGGAATACATTAGTCCATAGCTCACAGCGTGCTGAATGAAAATGGATGGCCGTTCGAATCACGTTTTCTACTTGCATGTCGCAGAGATTCGCTAAGACCATTAAGGAAACCTATTAAACAATATGATAACGAGTAAAGACTGCGCAAGAAAAATTACTTAGATCCCATCGACGATCAGGTTACCTGGGTCGCGAGGGAACACATCTGTTCGAGGCAGGAGCAGTGCTCCCCTTGGTGCAGCTGGCAGGGAAAGGAGGCGGGGAAAGGGCTAGAAAATTTCCATTTCTCTTTCGCAGAGCACGCGACAACGATCTCATCACTCTTCCGTTGTCTACGTGCAGGTATACACAAGCAAGCGCTTCTACAGCCGCAGCAAATTACTCCAGCATAAGTATAGAAACATAGATGCTTTGCTCTCAGAAGAGCAAAATGCGAGCGGAAATCTTCTGGTCGCCTTGTAATTAGGAAAGAACCCTAATTGCAACCCTGCTCGATGCTTTGGATAACAGTTGAGTACCTCTGATTTCTTTTCCGTCTTCTCGTTTGTGAACTTATTCATTATGTTTAATACTATAGCCAAATCTACCGCAGCATCAACTAAGCCTGTGAAAAAGTGTCAAACTGCGTTTTTTTTGTGAGTCCTCGTTTGCTGAAGTAGATGCACACCCAACAACCTGACGTCGTACTGCACGAATCTAGGCAGTGGTTTCTTGTCCGTGCAGTTAAGTGGCTCAGTTTTCATTTCCAGTGCTCCAAATCTCAAGCATGGCGACAGCTCTAATCCTCCCGTAGCGGAGTTTAGGAGGTTAACATATAGTACAACAGCCCCACCACGTGATCTAACAGTGAACCCTGTCATAGGTGGATTTTCCACGCTACCAGAAATTGCCATCTGACTCTCGCCATTAACAGCACGCATCACGCTTCAGTTGTCTTCAAAGCATAAAAAAATGTTTTCTTAATTCCTCCTTAAACTGATTCCTGGTTTTTTGCACATCGCGAAAATTATGCTCTCATCCATTCACTAGTACTTGTCATTTTTGTTTGTTTTTTTCGCTAACCAGTGTCCTGGTTTTCGAGAGTGTACTTAAGTGGCTTCTTTCGTGGGCGCAGCCATTCGATCGGATCGCATCCAATTAAATTTCGAGGCCCCGTAACAGCGCGGAAATCTATCACCGCGCTGAAGCCCACGAGAGAGAAATCGTTCGCTTGCTGGCCAACGCGATTCGCTTTCAACGATGTACTACACTAAAAGTTTTGAAACCGCTGCGCGCTCTCATCGGAGCGGGAATCCGTGCTCGGCACTTGACGACGAGACCTGAAGAGCCTTAATGGCCTCTTCTACTGACGAGGGGAGCGTTTGGTCGGCGCGTGGCAGGTTAGCTTGTTAGGCGAAACAGCCGCGGGCAGGGACCGAGAGATTTGTGGGCGCGCAGCGGAGGCCGAGAGCTCCAACCAAGCAAACTGTCTCAAGGTACGCCAGAGCGCAAAGCGGCGTACGAACCAAGAGGTTCCGGGAAAGCTGATAGGTGATAGGTAATCGGCCCAATATTGGGCCGATTACCTATTGGAAATATACTGGAATATATTGCCAATATTGGAAATATATTGGCGAAGGCCGGTTCTGTAAAGGACCACAGTGAAACCATGTCCATTTGCAATATCAGACCGACTGCCTGTGGTGCTTGGGGTAGGTTCAGTGTTGAGGCACATCAAGTCCAGCTTTCTTGGACATCACTTTTAGTTGAAAGGCAGCTGCGGAGTATTTTAAGAAACTGTTATGAACGCATTGATGGGATTGGTCTCATTCTTCCAATGCGTAGCAAGATCTTGCTTTTAAAGTCTGTCCTGCGCTCGTACCGAGCTGTTAAGGCCGCCATAGGAAACCAAGGAGAGGGGGTGGGGGGGCGTTTTAACAGAAAATAGCAGAAAACTACAAGCATCCTGAGGACGGATCTGCGGAAATATTGATTGTAGTGGTTCAATATGCAAAAAAAAAAGCAACTCCCCATTTAAAATGTGGATTTCTGGGCATGGGGATATAGGTCGGCACACTCACTTATGAGTGCCCTCATTTCGCCTCACTCACAGTCACGTCTGTGAGTCTGAGTGACTGGACGTGTGTGTCACTGTGTATGTGTTTGTGAGTGGACATGAGTGTGAGTGCCAGTGAGTGGATGGAAGTGAATGTGAATGTGAGTGAGCCACCTCTCATGGGGCCTAGGCATGGGTAAACGTAAGATTCAAGTTTAAAGCCCCTGCTCAACCCTAGCCATGTATTCAAGCTCCAAGTGTTGCATTTACAGACCTACATTAAATTGTTATCAGGCCGTTGTTGGTGATCGTGCAGCGAACCTAAATGGAGAATGCGCGGCATGAGCTTTATTACAAAGGGAATAGAATGATAGGGCTGACGATTTGGTTTTCATGGCACGAGGAAAGCTCCGCAAAAGATCGGCATGGCCCATGTGTTGTTCTTGTTTTTATCTTCACAAGGTGAGGCAAAATATCCGTTTTTCCAAGCACTTGGACGCAGTGTCAAATTGCAACGGGTCAAGGGAGAGCCTGCAACCATTGAAAACCGGGCTGCTATCTTGCGTCACTAGCGATCGAACCGGCCATATGAGCTACTCAAACCATAAGGTAGGCCATCTTTGCAGTAATAATGAAAGCGAATGATAATAAACAATGCCGTGCCGTTGAAACATGCGAATTCATTGCCTTTATGGACCAAGCCGCAGAAAACATCATCTTCCGTTCCCATCTTCCATGCGACCACAGTTTAGGTTTTGTGTAGAGATCAGTACTGCTCTCCATCCGTGGGCGATTAAATACTTGCGCCCCAAATTTTAATTTGAAAGCCACTTATACCGAGCGTCATCAGTTAAAATACAGCTAATTGCAAAATAAAGACAAATTGTGTAAAATTTGGAAAATGCACATTTCTACATGCGGAGTCATTATTTTTATTTGTCTTTAGGTTCCGTGCTTCGCCACCAGAAGGCTCAAATGGCGGCAACAAAAATTTATACTATCCGAATTGCGGACAGTGGAAAAACGTTGACCCCGGCAAGTTCTTGGTCGCGACCTCAATCAGGTTCGATTAAGAAACAGCACCTTTGCGGCATTTAGCGCAGATGGCACAATAGGCCAGTTAACAGTAACAGCAACGCTGTGGATGGGGAAAGTACGTAATTAATCGGTCTGCGCAATACTGTAGGAATCAGCACTTACTTGTTACCATTCACTTTGTGGTCGCACGCATGCTATGTCACTGTTATTTCTGACTCTAACCTAATCACGGTTATATGCGGTCTTGTTTCGTAACCGAACTACGCTTGTCATTCTTGAAATTTTGTCGTCTAACCTACGGTAAAAAAGAAAGCTGGTAATGACGCAAGAAACGCGCACACGGAAGGCACACAAAAGACAGGACTGACGCCAACTTGCAACTTGACGTTGCAAGTTGGCGTCAGTCTTGTCTTTTGTGTGCCTTCCGTGTCCTGGTTTCTGGCGCCATTACCAATTTTTTCTTTCAACATGATCCAACTCGCCCAATCTAGAGTTTTACTTAACCTGCGGTGCAAAAGCATACAAAGATTCAGGTGTGTCGAAATAGTGGCCACTTTGAATGTAGTTTCCTAAGATCCGTACAGTGCCGGTGCATCTAACCAATGCGATAATGTCATGGACGCAAGCGTAGGCACCCGTCCATGCCCGCGTTTCAGGTCCTAGCTACAATGTTCCAGCGATGTGAGCAGAATTGTGTTAAGCCGCCCCTTATTCTTGAAAGAGAAAGGTAAGATTTTCGGCCCAATTTCAGCCAATCACAAACACTTAATCGGCACTACCGCCGTCAGAAGAGAAACTTGAAATAGACGACTCTCACTAGGGATCAATGACCTGCTCTGTTCTTTTCCGTTTTCTGCCGTAACCAAGGGCGGAAGTGACGAGCTAGAGCCTTTTCGATGATAGGTGCAACCTGATAAATGTGAGAAAAAGTGCTGCTGTCAAGCAAGGACGCCGGAACAAGACAGAGCGCCTGCCTGCAAACGCACGAACGGGCACGCACGCATAGACGCTTCACACGCACACACACACGCTCGCACAGGCACACGCTGCACCAAATGAGCGAAGCGCCGCCTCGCTTGACGGCTCGCAGAACAGGACTCCGACTCTTTTCGCACCCAACGCATGCCGACGCAGAGATGAGCCCATGATCCCACCCGCGATGTGCACCCCAGCGTCGCTTCCCTGCCAGTCGTGGCGGCTGACGTGACTGTTGTCGCCGAGGAATAGAGAGAGAAAAAACAACAAAGGAACAGAAAAGAGAAGGCAAACAGCAGCAGCGATATCTTACATCTCGTGTATAGTGGGGAGTTCTCGCTTTGTTGCAGCTACGAGGCGGGTGAGAGGAGGATAACATAGAGAAAGTAATAAAGACAGGGACGCGAACAGAGAATGAAAGAAAAGCGGGTGAGGAAAAGGGGAGAGTACGAAGAGAGGAGATAAGCGCTCATTTCCCACGCAAGTGGTCCGTCCACCCCAGCGCGCTTTCTTTCATCTAACCCCGGGCGTCGACGCGGGGCGGCGGAGATCGCTCAACATGTGCGTCCCATGTGTCGGTCGTCGACCGGCGGCCCGAAACTACCCTGCTCTTCTTCGCAGGGTGCGCTTCCTAATTGCTTGCTTCCTTTTTCTTTTCTTTTTCTACATCGCTTCCCGCGGAGACAGGGTACGCGCGATTAAATACCTGCGTTCTTACGCGAGACATTATGCTTTCTCTCTTCGGTATGTGCATGCCAGGGCTCTGCGAAGCAGCGTATTTTTTTTATTATTGCTCTGTTTCAGGGACGACTGTTTTCGGCTGAGTGGAGAAGAAATGAGGCGCGCCAAGTGCGCACAGAAGTTCCTGTGAGCGGGAAGTTGCGCGGCGGGGGAAATACGCATGGTCGAGGTGTCCCGGAGGCAGTCACCGGAAAACTATAAACTTCAGAACTACTCACGTTGCCAGCGCAGTGGTGGTAGTGTCTGCGTTACTCCACGCGTGTGAGATCGGAGAGCGCAAGCGAAGAGGCAGTAAGTCTCTGGGAGCGCTCTCCGAGCGGAAGCATGTTTGAGTGAGCAGGCAACTGACGGCGTACTTCGGCATCTCGTACGGTTTTCACGTCCTTTGCTGGTCGTACGAACTGAGAACTAAAATGCAAAATTGAAGCTTGCGTACTGCGAGGCTGCAAGTATTGTTCACTTTTGGCATTGGACCCGTTTCACTGCACCGGTAGTCATGGTTAGGTGGATTCACGTTTTTCCGATGTGGCGCCCTCTGGGGGTGGAGTTATAAAACGCAGAAAGCTGGTTGAAAACAGATGCACGTGGGTGCCGCAGGAGCGACCTACTTCCACAAGGCGCGCCCACATTCGCATGCGAAGTGGCAGGTTTGTGCTTTCAATTGTGCCGGGCTGCTGCTTGCCTCTGTTGCTAACATGAACTGCACGTGTACAGTACAAGCCGGTGGTTTCTTTTCAACCAGTGGAGTTCGGGAGAGCGCACAGAAAGAGGTTCAGACATGCACAGAGGTGCCTTGTGAAAAAGGAGAATGTTTGGGTGGAAAACGAAAGCTGACCTTCAGTTCGAAATGGCTGCTTCAGACACTGAAAGTTTAACGAATCTGCCAACTGCTCTGAATTTCCATAGTATGTTTGCAGCGAATCGGTAGCACGGGGATTTTTTACCACTGCATCGGTGACGACAGACGCGGAGAGTTCTGTATCTAGTTTATGCAGTGAAGTTACGACAATGATTGATTTTATGGCGCGTGCATAATATATTGTGTGCCAGCCGACAGCACTTTAAAACATCAAAGTAGAGCCACCATGGCACCGTTAAGGTTTATTTGCGCTGCATTCTCACACTTCCCTGCATTCTCAACTTTATGGCGTACAATAGGCGTCACTACGGCCTCTAGCACGGCTGTGAAAGGGCTCTGATAAATGTCATTTTATGTGCAAAGGCCACAGATCCCAGTTCGCCAATGAACAAAGGAGTGATTTTCACTTTCGTTTCAGCACAACTCTATGACACGACAAAAACAGAGGCAGGAATTCCTGAACGATGCGCAAACATACCTTGAAAGCGACGTTTGAATGTACTGATAGCTCCATACGCAAGTGGGCGAAATTAACAACGGCAGAGTTTACTTCCTGCTTGAGAAAATGGTGAAAAGAACAAGACAGGTGCAGAGACGACACGAAGGTTCAATTCGGTGCAACATTCAGAAACGCTCTAGCTAGTCATACAAACTTGAACGGGACTAGATATGGTACCAGTCTGCTCCAAAAATTTTGCTATCTTCCAGTAGCTGTGAGATGCCGTTGAAAAAACGCGCTCCCGTTAAAGTACATTACCTGTACATGTCGAGATTTCTTGGAAAAAAAATGAATATTGGAATATTATAAGGTACTGGTATGCAGATATTGAACGTAATAATCCACTATTCCTATGCGCAGCAAAATCATTCTTTAAAGGCTTTTTTCCGTTGCTCGCATAGAGTAGTTATTACTGGTATAGAAAACCAATGGGGAACGTTTTGGACGATAGCAAAAGCCTTAATAGCAAAAAAATACAAGCCCGCCGAGAGGAGATCAGTGGATATATTGATTGTTGTAGTGAATGTTTACAACATACGAAAAAATTGCGCTCATAAACACTTTCCCATTGAAAGCTGTTTTTGTCCATAAGTGTTGGGTATGATTCATTAATGGTTACAGTCGTTGCTATCAAATGGTTTTGTTATTGGCTGCCTGCCTGCGTGATCGACTGCCTGAGTTATATTGGCCTTGAATCGAGATGACGGTCAGGCGATAGGGCAAGAGAGCCCAGCCTGTCTCTCTATAATGACGCAGGCATCCACCTTGCGAAAAAATGCGCGAATTGTTCACATGAATTAATGTTCATAATACTGAAAGGAAAAAAATTCCTGTCAAAGATTAGACCGCCTTTGCATGTTTCCTAGGTAAGGAAAACGTTCGCTACCGTGTTTTTTTTTTATTTCACTGCCAAATTCAAATCACATTAAATATTTATTTGAGACTATTTAGCACATTGCAATGGGTACACAGGCGGTACCCCAAAACTCGTGCAAGAGTTGTGGGCGGAGTTCGTGTTGTTAATAATCTCCTAAAAGCAATCAAGCGAAAGCAAAAAAAAAAAAAACTATAGCTTAAGAATATTCGGAAGCCGCAATAGCGTTATACTTTCAACAAAATGTGCTAGTTGAGTATTGTTGAAAACCCATCGTAGTTATTTATGCTTGTAATGTGTTGCTGTAGTATGCCTAATTCTTAATGGCAGCATATGTAAATGGATAAGGGCCATAATTACAATTCTAATGCGCAGGGCTTGTAGAGCAGCAGCCGATTAGCGAGTAAAGTAGTCCTACACTGCAGAAATTTTACTTCAGGGCCTATTACGACGTTCTTCGGTACATTAAACATTAAATTGGTAACGCAATACTGGATGCTGTCATCAGCGTGTCGGAGAAGAAAATTGCCTTTTTTATGGGCTTTTTTCTTAGTTTCAATCGCCTTCGTAATAGAACCACCGTTTTTCTTTTTTTTTTTTTCAATGGTTACAAGGTTTCATACTGCCTGGTGCTCGGCTTTCCTTTCAGGGTTAATTGCTTGGGATTTGGATGTGGACCAATTTTTATGAAGTGTGTTCGGGGTTCAAGAATCCGATGAAGTCAAGCTTTACACTAAAATGAAAGGGTCTACGTATAAATCTATTGACTGTTTCATTGAATGAAACGGCAGGTAGCTCAGTGCCACTCCTATAGTTGTAATCTCCGTCGTCCTCGTCTTCTTTCCGCAGCTTGAAATCGCATTGAAATGTTTCCGTTACGAACCCAGCAACTTTTCTACGACGACGGAGGCCGAGAGGCGCCTATTTGCACCGCGTCCAACAGCGCGCGAGTCTACAGTGTTATTAAGGCGAAAGCCTTTAATGCCTCATCGTTGTCGACAGAAGGTTGTCAGCAGAAGGTTGTTAGCAGAGGTGTCACGCTTTTCTAGACAGACCAGAAAAAAATCTTTGTGCACGACGGGATTCGAACCACCATCATTCCGTTCCGCAGTAGAACGTGCTAATGGCTATGCTACTTCCTGTAAACGCATATGTAGTTCTCCTTGTCTAGGACGCTGGAGAGTGTTTGCAGAAAGGCGTCGAATCAGACGGATGCCTCCCATATGCCCTCCACTGTCTCCAGCATTTTATTCACGAACAATTGTGTACTTAATTAACATCTTAACCACAATCAGTGACACAAGCAGCAACACCACGCTGAAGGATTTCCCCTCACCGCACTTTAGGTCAACAAAGTGTCCCCCTGAATTTTTGACAGCCGATGAGGTCCAATCGATCAAACTCACCGCACTTATGTGTTCGTCATATCCGAACCTTGTAAGGGGCCCATTAAAAAGGGCCGCTCTGCTGCAAAACAACGTTCAAGATCCCCCAATTTTGAAACAAAGTACGGACCACGTGTGTATTTGCTGGTTGAAGCCACGTGGCGTCCGAATCGATATTGATTGCTATCTGTCCTGATTGTACCGGTGTGCCTGATACCGCATCCGTGCAAAACAGAAACGATCGGCCGCAGGAACTAAAAACAGAAAAAAGAGCAGAGACTGGTAGTTTCGCAACGGTCTTCACGCGTATTTCCACCATGGCTCCGACCAAGGTAAGCTAGTTGACCGCGCAAAGGTCATTTTCCGAGCAAAAGGAAGAACGGCACGTGCCATTAGGGTTAACGGCGCGGTAACGAGCCCCGCACAGGTACCCAGATCAGTCGATAAGTGCGCCCAGTGGAAGCGATTAAGCTATTTCGGCAGTGCAGACCATCTAAAGCGGCCATGACAAACGCACGCAAGCACACACGCATGCCATGACAAACGCATAGGCATCTTATTTATCCTAAGATTAAAGAAAGCCATTTCGCAGGACCTCGTCTTCTGGAAGGGCAGTTAGAAGAGCTCCATTTCAAACGAAGGGTGCCTCTATGAAAGGCTCAGAGGGTTCCAGAAAAAAATAAAAGAGAAAAAAAATGGGCAGCAACGAAGCATGCGGAGGAAGACAAAGAGTCGACACGTGTAGGGCACTCGAAAGAGGGCCCATGCGCTTAACGTGGGGCTCACTACTACAGCTGCGCATGCTCAGTTTCAAGAAGATAGTTTCTAATTAGTTTCGAGCTCACGGCTCGCTCAATATCCTGCGCGACAGGCGGACGTATATGGCCCTCTTTAAATTAATGACACCAGCAAGTGCCCGTTAGAGGCGAAGGCTATGCGCAGCTCTAAAACTTAAATGGAGGCCACGTGCCGACGAATACGCTGCAGCTCTAACTGCTGTTGAAAAACGATGGCCTGGAACAGTGCGGGTTATTAAATGCAGGCAAAACACGTCAGCCGAAAAAAAAAATCAAATATTACGATCCAAACGCCAAGTACACTAGCGGACAGAGATTTACGGTGTCAATGTGCAAACCACAAGTCACTCAAAAAGCCGAGGCGGCTGGAGAAAAGAAGTTGACCCGAAGCTAAGTTTCATCGCCACTCACATCTCTACGTTTATTTTATTTCTGCGGACCTCTCAGCCGTTTCCTGCAGCGCCTGAAAATAAGGTACAGTTCCACGACAGGCACGTGTAACCACTGTAGAGCTGTGAATATGGTCGATCACCTGATCACAATGCGGCCTTATCGAACTAAACTGCATGCGGAAGCCAACCTCGCACGAATTCCCCAAAATTTAATTGTGCATAGACGCTGCACAACAGGTGTTGCTGTTTAGGCTTAAATGTTTACACGAAGGACTATATTGTGCAGACCACTCTGAAGTATTAAAAATACAAAAAAAAATCCTTCATCCTTTGGCAGGATGTCCGCTCCTGGCCTGCACCTTAAATCTCTTATCACACATGCTGGCGGTGGTGCATTTATGACGAATTTTCCTTGACGTCGGCCTAGGTAGTGTGTTGCTGAAAGCTAGGTTATCAGTGCAGCTAGCGTTACCACGTTTTTTTTTTTCGCTTATCAACTGAAGACAGGACACGAAGTGTGCCTGGGCGAGATTCTGGGAGAGCTGACCTACAAACTGTGGTAAACGTCCAACGGAAACCTTGCATGCTTAAATAAGTCCATCGGGCCTCAGCCTATTGTTTATATCCGATAGTTACGGATCGCCGGAATTCGTAGTGCCACACTGCGTTAAACCTAACGCGCAAATACGGTTATAGGGCCTGGCTCTGCTTACTTTCATAAACAGTGGCGTGCTCCACAAGACAGGCTTCATTAAAGAGGCGCTCGAATAATATTCATCTTTTTATGTTCTGGTCAAGTATAACATGCGAAAAATAATTTTATGGCCGCCGCCACGTACAGGACTGAGTAATATAGTGAACCTGTTCACTGCTCCCTCACTTTTCTCTTTTTTTTCTTTTTTTTCCTATATTATTTCTTGTTTTCTTCCTTCTTTTCTTTCTGTCATTCTTACTTGTTTTCTTTTTTCCTTGTTTTTTTTCCTTCCTGCTTTTTGCCTTCTTTCTCTCTTGCTTCCTTCTTTTCCTTCTTTTTTCTATGTTTTACTATCAATATTTCTTTCAGGTTGTAGTTATTTCTTCTTTATTTCCTTTCTTCCCACTTTCTGTCGTTCCCTCCATTTTTCTTCTCTTTCTCTCCGGTGTCGTACCTTTCTCCGTGTCCAATTTATGCACCCCCATGATATCCCTTCAGCGTCACTTAGCTCGATCGACCACCTATCGCACGTCTGTTTCTGTCCTTTTGACGTGTTTACCATTCTGATACAGTCGCAATGCGGCAGCTATGGGCAGATATCAACGTAAGGACTTATAACGTGCAGCTATGAGAAAACGTTAACTGTCCTGCATGCGAACCTTTTGTTCCTCCTGTTCAGGAGTAATAGCGCAATGACTGTACAGATAAAATGATAAGCAAAATTAAAATCCTGCGCTTTGTTTTCTCAAAACTTCGTGCGGTTAACTATTTCGAACCAACAAAGTAACTTTAGGCAAAACGGTTTGTTCCTTCTCTCACACCCCATGAACATATCATAATCGCGGGACAGGATGCCTATAGAACCTTCCAGAGCCACTGAAATTCTGATGATAGAAAGCAAATCTAGGAAAAGAATTTAATAGCAAGGCAAACCTCGAGGCGTAGCATAATTTGTACACAGCCCGTATTATGTTCATGCGAAGTTCTCAGAAAGAGAGAAAGGGAATATATATATATATATATATATATATATATATATATATATATATATATATATATATATATATATATATATATATATATATATATATATATATATATATATATATATGCCTCTGGAGTTTTGCTGTCGGATAGTAATATCGCCACATAAAGGAGACAAGTTACACAACCAAATAAAAGTGCTATTTCACACAGCTTCCACCCTCGCCGTTCGACGACGTGCTACGTCCGCCGCTTAAGAACGTGGGTGGCGCTAGTGAACACTCCCAAGGTTAGGTTATTTGTGAACATAAATACCCCCGAAAGCATTCCGTCGCCGTAGCTCAGTGGTAGAGCACCGCACGCGTAATTCGGAGGTCGTGGGTTCGGATCCCACCGGTGGCATGTGGTTGTTCTTTCTTCTTCTTTTCTAATCAATTAGCTTTAAGCGATAACATATTCAGTAATATTATAAATTGATCAACACCACAAAATAAATAAATCAATTAAGAAATCCCCTGTGGCCCTTGGTTTCTGTGGCTGTTGGCTTCTCTCATATTTATAACGAGCCCCTCATTCCCCTTTCCTTGTCTGCTTATTTCTTCTGCAAGTTAGTTATCTGGCTCCTAAACATGTCATAAAGATGACGGGAAGGAAGTGTTCCCGCCCAAGGAACACGTTTTCTAAAAGAAAAGCATGCCCTGCGCTTAATGTGACCGGTGCCTATCCCGGCATCAGAGGGAAATGACGCAAGAAGGAAACGGAGTGTGCGAGTGCGGCTCACCATTCGGTCCGAGGCAGAGTCCACGACGCAGTGCAGGTACATGGTCTGGCCCAGCTGCGTGGTGACGTTTCGGACGTTGGGGCTCCGGAGGAGGTGTTCGTACTCCATGGGGCTCAGACCACGCGCCATGCTGCCACCCGGAAGGAGAAGAAGCCGTCCGGGACCCCGCACGCCCGGCGAGGCAGCTGACTGCGTGGAGGGACCCTTCCGACCTCCGGTGCCACCCCCATCTGCTGGCAGGAACACAGAGAAAGAACAGGGCAAAGCCAACGTTAGTTGACCACCGCGTGCTCTCGCTGGACGAAAAATAAGGGCACGACATTAGTTTTTTTTTTCTATTATTAAATTAGCCTTCTCTTCGTACACGTTTGTAACAGGAATGCATTTAACGCCTACGTTAGCGCTTCTGCGAGCCCGTCTCAGGAGGTCGTTATGTGGAAAAGGAAGACGGAAACAGAGGAGGCCTAGATGAGCTTAGCGTTGCGAAGAGGAGGCGGAGGAAGTCATGAGCAAAATAAAGAGGTCTGCACTCTTCCAGAAGAATCATTCAATGAATCAATCGATTGATCGATCGATCAGTCATTCAATCAATCAATCAATCAATCACTCCAGCAGCCTCCGTCAAATCTAAGACTTGACTCCACACTTTTGTTATAATTTTCTTTTCTACTGCGATTTCCTACATTTATACTGCGCTATTAGGTCAGATTTGATACAAGAACTAAGAGGCAGCGCTGCATATAAATCAATATCGGTGTTGCTCAATGATAACAAAAGCAATAAAAGAACAAATAAAATACCAATAAAGGGTCCAAGTGAATAATCGAACAGCGGGAGGACCCCTTGTTTTTTGTACGTGATTGCTGAGCAGGAACAACAAAGGGGGCTTGATGCTCGTATAACGTATGCATTGCAGCAGTGGGCGAAACTGACATTGCATTATTTTACACGGACACCGCCAGAGGGTAGAGTAACCCTTCTCCTGTCTTCCTTGTCGTTTTTTTTTGTTTTTTTTTTTGCATCCCGTCCTCCACTTTCTAACCGTGTATCCTTTTTCCCCTTCGCAGGATGCGACTGTTGGGGCGACGGGGTGAAGCATGCTTCACAGGCGCAGGCCGTGCCAGCGGGATCCCGAACGTGAACGCTCTGTGCACGAGATGCCCGCGCAAGAAACAACGAAGAGACGAAAACACAAGAAAGAAAAACAAAAAGGCGTAGGAAACAGGCACTGCGCGGCCCAACCTGAATTTCACGCCCGTCCGCTTTCCGTCCGTCGGCGAAGAATCTATTTTGCCGAGAATTCATTTCCCCTCTGCCGTCGAGCGAAACCAAAGGCACCGGCGGCAGAAAAAAGAAACTAAATAAATAGGAAGAAGAGGAAGCGAGCGAAGGGCTGAGGAAAGAAGAAACGCCTCCCGTCGCGCGGATTCAAAACAGAGCCGAGGAACGCTGCGCGAATGCAGAAAGGGAACGCTCCTCTGGGGGCATGTAAAACGAGGCACGAAAGAAGGACGAACCGTAAAGAAGAAAGAAAGCCAACTGGAATGAAACGAACAAAGCAGGAAGTAGAGCGCTGCAGCGGAGGCGGCGGCATTCCTCTCGAACGGATTCGGAGAAGAATGCGACGGGAATAAGAAACTCGGTGACGAGACCGGAAGGAAGGAGAACAGAAAGACATTAAACCTGGCGCGGCAGCAGCCAACGGCCCCAGTCGGAGCGGAACATTCGCAAGGTGTTTCATTCCAAAGGAAATAGCCGACTTCGTAGGGACGACTGACGTAGCTCGCGTAAGGAAGCGACGCAACGCCGAGTGGTTTTTGGACTGCACGGGTCTAAACCAGATAGACTTCTTCCTACACAGACACATACAGAGAGAGAGAGAGATGAAGAGAAAAAAAGAACGAGCATGCGAAGTTAACTCTGTGGTTAAAATCTAAGCACAAGTGTTGGGATTCTACCGTCTCGTTCCGCCGTACGTCATGGACAAGCACGACGAGATTGTAGCTTGACAAATGAAAACGCGAGAACGGGTCGATCGTGGTGTATCGGATTGAAATAAATCAGTGGTTTCGCTAGTTCCAGCAGCGGTCTTTGAACGCAGTAACTGCAATCCAACCGCATTTTTAACTTTCACCGGGCGAAGTTCCGCTATCTTTGTGCTCTCGTGCTCGTTTGCGGAATGTAGATTACCTGCATGTGTCGCAAGCGTGCGACAAGATGCGTAATCAATTTTTTACCACAACTGCCGCCAACCCAGACAGTACGTCCACCAACGCAGCACAAGTAAAAAAAAACGCAGACGTCATTTTCTATTTTACATTCATGATCCCTAAATGTCCCCACACAACTTCTCGCGCAGTGGTGCAGCGATCAAACTCAAATGCATGTTTGGGAAAATCGGCACTCGTTTAGCTCTGCTTAAACCTGGAGGATTGCGAAAGCAACGAGGAGAGAGAGAGAGGCGATGGAGAGCGCGCGGCAGCGGCCTCGGAACGCCAGCTATGCGCCGCTACTGCGCATGCGCAACTGGCGAGCGCGGCGGCGGCACCTCTGAGTCACCCGCGCAGCGACGGCGGCGGCGCGCCAGCTGTGCGCCGTGTGACGTCACTGCTCCTCGCGCATGCGCAGTATGGCCTTTCGTCAGCTCCGCGAAATGGCTCGGCGACTCGCGTAGTGTTGCTTTCGCAAGAAAAAATCAGCGCGAAAGAAGAACGGGACGGAAGCAAGGGAATACGGACAAACGCTGTTTCTTCCAAACATACATCCTCTGCAACTTGCCCGGTTCAGCATCCTTGTGCAAGTTTAGACGCCTTGCGATGGCAGGTGCTGTCATCGGTGGAGCTGTGAGATACAGGTTGCTCTTGTCGAGCAGCCTCTCACGATCACTCATTAATTTAACCGCCACCTGCCATAGTGAGCAGTCTGCTCATAACCTGGCGGGCAGGTTGCGATGACGCCACAACAACAAGTGACCTAGAATGACGTCATAAGGTCACGTGACTAGCCCATTTTTCTCCCATGGTGGGTTAACGAGGCCGAGCAGAATCTTCTGCCCTAGGTCTTCTGCCCTGGGCCACCCTACCCCGGCTGATTTTTCGCTAACAACTCCTACCACGACGGCGAATTTTCCGCAGGACGGGAATTGTAACGCTTTCGCGTTGATATACACGGTTCGTTAAGATCCGACCTTCAAACAGAGGTGCGTGCCAATAAATAAGTTCATGATTCTCGTTGAATACAGTAAAAAAGCACACAGTCTTCTATTCCGTCTCATGGGTTAGAAGTGAAAACTGGGCGCCAGCGGATGAAAAGCTGAATTCTCAACGCAGTCCGAAGCGCTAAAACAGTTGATAATGGCTTATAATTATCGATGGTACACGTTGGGCTAGCATTATTTAAAAGCGGGCCATGTGGACTTGGAAGCGAACGCCTTTAAAGGAACACTGAAAACTCCATTCAATTTCGTTCTTTTTTGGTACACGTTGGTGTTTGTCCGGCAGCAAAACACGCATTTATTGCTAAAAAAAATGTATTTAAAAATTTTCGATCCACTTCATTCAAATGATGACGTCAACAGTGAAGAGGACACCGTGATCACCACAAGATGATGAACGGCAATGTAGCCCAGCCTGAGGGATTTGAGGAAAAAAAAAACCTATCACAGCGTCATTGCAGTTTGCAAGCAAAAGCCCCTGATGATGTCGGTACCTCTATTTGATTTTTTGGTCGGTTCAAGCTTATAAAAGCTCCGTATTTAGTGCAAGCGTTTCTTTACAATGTTATAATCTATACATGCAGGCGAACTTCCATTTGTCCTTAGTGTCCCTTTAATAATGCGCCCTCTCAAGGCACGACTGCGGTGGGCACTCTGGTTTCGTTATATAGGGTTTAACGTCCAAAAGCGACTCAGGCTATGAGGGACGCCGTAGTGGAGGGCTCCGGAAAATTTCGACCTCCAGGGCTTCTTTAGCGTGCACGGAAGTCGCACTCTACACGGGTTTCTAGCACTTCGCCTCCGTCGAATTGTGACCCCCGCGGCCGGGATCCAACTCGCGTCTCTCGGGTCAGTAGCCGAGCACCATAACCACTGAGCCACCGCGGCGGCTGCGGAACAACCCGAAATAACATGAAATTTCATGAAGCTCTTTTTTCCCGCTTTGGTCTCGGACAATAAAAAAAAAGTGATAAAACAACTCAGCTGGGAAACTGCAACGTTTGCCGAAACTGCGGCTCTGCTCGCTCGTCACACCACCGCTGTGTCTAAAAGGCTTCCGCTATAACGCCACGTCTAGAATTTGTACCGCAAAGAAATGCCGCGAGTACGCTTCCAATTTTCGAACCTCCCCACTGGACCGAGCTACAGTAACCCCTTGATTCAGCACCCAGGATGCCGGTTGAAGAGTGCGATTTAAAAATAAAGTAAAGATAACCACTGAGCTCTCGCTTTGAGATCTAATGCAAGGCCTTAGTAGAACACGGTGGAAGAATTTACTTGAATTCTTTTACGCGTCCTACCACAGACTTCGTGCCTCTTTGAGGCCAGATTCTACGGGGGCCGTAAACTTAAACAGGCCAAAAAAAAAAAAACGCACCGATTTCGCTAGTGTTTCCTTAGTTGCAAAAGCAGGATCTGCACAGCAGGCAGAAAGATTGTCACAAAAGGGACGAGAATGGGGAGAGAACAGAGAGAGAGAGAAAAGAAGGAAAAGGATGCCTGCCCCGTTTATCCGCGAGAAATTACGCGACCCAATTCAGAGTAGGAATTCGCAACCCGTGCGCTCTGTTTTCGAGCGCTGCAGTGTGCCCCGTAAGTGCGCGGAGATGCTGTTCGCCAGTGAGTAAGCCCTAACGCTAAAGAAAGTTTCCTCTGCGAGGGTCTGAAAGAGGCGAGATTGTGCCTGCTCCTCATGTTCGCTTTAGGTTCGGCAGGCTTGGAGAATGTGCTGCAGTGGTACGCGAAAAATCTGCGGAAGAATACAACTCTTCGCTGAGATTTTCACCCCATCCGAATTTTGGGTTATACCTCTACGTTTTTCGCGGCCAGTGGAGTGTCTGGTCTAGTAAAAAATTTTTGTTTATACTGCGTTATTCTTGTGCTTATACTTGTATTGCTTAGTACTAACACGCATTTTTTGTTTATACTAGGTTATTCTTGCGTTTATACTTGTATTACGTTGTACTGAGACGCAATGTATATTGAAAAAAAGGGATGCTTTTGTGCAAATGCGAAATTTTACAGCACTCTGATGCAAGAGCAATAATCAACAGCGGCGTTTTCTTGCGGAATTTGTTTAGCATCAAGTAGTTAAAAAAATACGGAAGCAGAAAAAGCAGCATTTTTTATGCAAACTAGCCCTTTTCAGTAAAGCTACGTTTTTCCTTTCATCACATCCGTCCCCGCTCTAGATGCCACACAGACGCCGCGAATACGACAGGCTTCCGGCTCATTTTTTTTTTTCATTCAGGTGCGAAGTTCTCCGCCTATAATGATATCTCGCGCAATCCATTAGTTCACGCAGATTTAATTAATATTTGTACAAAGCTTAATTCTAACAAGAAAAGCACACGTGAGGGTTAGATTGTATTCTGTTGTTTCCCTTTGGAAGGAAGTGTATTGAGCGAATTTTTGGCTCCGGTTGGATGGCGTTTAAGTTAACTTTTATCTTCTTTGTAAATATTTTTCCTGGCGACAATTCAATATTCATTTGCCAAGTTATGCTGTACATGGGACGCATTTTGTCGTGATTCGTTTTATATATAGGACGATCCTCCTTAGTTTTTCTGCAATTTTTAAAGATAGGCTTTTTGAGTTAGAAGAGCGCTTTTTTCGGCACAGCATCGTCAGTGGTGTAGTGCATCAGAACTGATAACTAGCAGGCTCGTTAACTAATACTCAATAGTTAACTTTTAAGCATATTATTGTTCGGCTGTTTATATATTGAGCGGCACATAGCCAACCGTAGCAATATCCATGCAAGTTCTTAAAATTTTGAAAACTAATTCCAGCATTTCGAGCCACGGCGGCGTGGGTAGTCGATAGAATTCCGATTACCCTCGCCTCGATGGCTAAAAAAACTTTGACCATTTATTGCGCCATTCGAAAACAGCTGCTCTGAAGAGGGAACTGCGACGTGCAACAAATCGCTTCACTCCACGGCGTAGGTTCCACGTGACATTCTCTGTCCCACTCGCGCTGGAGCTGCGAAGTAGCAGTGAGCTCCGCAGCGCCTAACAATAATAGTCAAAAGTTGATAGTCAATTTTAGTTATGGCCAGCGTTCTAGTCATCATGTCTTGTATTCTGATGCACTGCACCACCGATAATGCTACGCCGAATAAAGCGCTCGCTCTAAACTCAAAAAGCCTGCTTTTTAAAATTTCTTGTAGTCTTAGATAAAGTAAAACACCCTGTTTATGCTGTATCAGAAGATACGTCTAGGCATTTTTTTTTTTAAGAATAAGAACAGCGGGCTCGATCTGGGGCATAGTGCTCCTTCCCGGCCGCACTGCGATTATTGAAACACGTGTGGGGAAGAAAGAAAGAAGGAACCAGAGCAGAGAAAACGGGAGAAGAAGAAAGGAAAAGGGGGCAAAAGGGGAACGGAGGTAGTCTGCTGCGCTATTAGTAAGGCGAAATCCCAGAGCCGGCAATTGCGGAGCCGCCGCGATTACGAGGACGGCCATTAGACGGGACCACAAACGACGTCCATCAACGGCATGCGGACTCGGGAGGGCCGGTGTTGAGCAGTGCGAGTCGGGTGCCGGCAGAAGGAGCAGCGGCCGCTAGCCTTTCGGGCTCTCTTCCGCCCGGTCGTGCGCTAGAGGCTGCGTAGAGGTATGTAGTACGTGCCGCCGGAGCAGACGCAATGGCCGTAGACGAATACCAGCTAGGCGGGTCGCAAAGAGAAGGGATGTAGACTCAGCAAGAGGCGGCGGCTGCGGTGGCCGGGACGCAATCCAGACGGCCGCAGTGGAGTGAGTGGCGCTGGCCACTTGCAGGCTCAGGGTTGCTAGCTCGGCGGGAGTGCTTCAGTAGGAGTGGGTCAGCGAACCAAAATGGACGGAGACCTGGTCCGAAAAGGGTGGCGGGCTGTCGTAGCGTAGCAACATCGTGAGTGAAACGCAGCCTATAATAAACGTGAAGAGCCACAGGTGTACGGCTCCGTAGTTGTTTTGGAAAAACAAAAACAAATAAACACTTCAAGTAGTTTCAACCTTCCTCAAGCAGGGATAGTCGACAAAGGTAGGCGCCTGCATTGCTTACACGCAGACTGAATCCATCGCTTTACATTTCACCAAACGTTTCTTTCTATCAGTTCTTGTCGGCAGAGACGTACCGTGCCAAGGGTCCGTTAACTCGCTACAAGGAAGAGGAGCCTTTATTGCTCCACACAGTAGCCACAGAAAAGCATACATCGATGATCCCAAGTGCACATGGAGTTTTCCTCGTCTTCACACCTTCCTTCGTTAGCGGCGAGTGCAGGAGTTTGTTCGTCATGTTGCTTACGTTCGCGTATCGATACCGTCGCTTACAAAACAAGGACCGCTCCCCCCTGCCCCACCTTTATCCCCATGTCTGAGTGGGAAATGGTCTGGAAGAGCGCGTACATCGGAAGCATGTGCATCAAAAAAAAAAATATGAGACCGATGTAGTGGGAATATGGCTGCCAGAGGAATAGCCGGTATGCCAGCAAACGCAGACGGCGAAGCAAACTGCAATGGCCGGTCGACACCGGAGTAGGCGCCATAAACGCCACGATAATAAACGTACAGCCATTGCCGCTAAAACTACCATTACTAGCATTGCTAGTCCATGACCCGTTAACCTTCATTCCAATGCCCTGTACTTTACTTTTACTACTATGGCGAATTCACTTCGTGCAGACGAATGCTTATCATTGCTATCATGCGGAGAAACGACCACTTCCGCTCGCATGCTTTGTTAGCATCCCATCAAGCTTAATCTGGCAAAGCAGATAGGAAACAAACAAAAGGCGTGCAGGGCTATCGGATTCTCTCGAGGACATGATC